>NW_027039075.1:0-46517 GCF_034236695.1 Oncorhynchus nerka
AGTTACGTATTGCTAATCTAGAAGATCGCGCAGAGGACACAGGTAGGTAACGGACAATGGCTGAACCCCTCGGACTGAGGGGCATGCTGAAACTGCACAAGTCAGCACAAGAGAAGAGGATATCAGCACAAGAGAAGAGAATATCAGCACAAGACAAGAGGAGATCGCGCAGAGGACACAGGTAGGTAACGGACAACGGCTGAACCCTCGGACTGAGGGGGCATGCTGAAACTGCACAAGTCAGCACAAGAGAAGAGGATATCAGCACAAGAGAAGAGAATATCAGCACAAGACAAGAGGAGATCGCGCAGAGGACACAGGTAGGTAACGGACAACGGCTGAACCCTCGGACTGAGGGGGCAGGCTGAAACTGCACAAGTCAGCACAAGAGAAGAGGATATCAGCACAAGAGAAGAGAATATCAGCACAAGACAAGAGAAGATCGCGCAGAGGACACAGGTAGGTAACGGACAACGGCTGAACCCCTCGGACTGAGGGGGCAGGCTGAAACTGCACAAGTCAGCACAAGAGAAGAGGATATCAGCACAAGAGAAGAGAATATCAGCACAAGACAAGAGGAGATCGCGCAGAGGACACAGGTAGGTAACGGACAACGGCTGAACCCTCGGACTGAGGGGGCAGGCTGAAACTGCACAAGTCAGCACAAGAGAAGAGGATATCAGCACAAGAGAAGAGAATATCAGCACAAGACAAGAGGAGATCGCGCAGAGGACACAGGTAGGTAACGGACAACGGCTGAACCCTCGGACTGAGGGGGCAGGCTGAAACTGCACAAGTCAGCACAAGAGAAGAGGATATCAGCACAAGAGAAGAGAATATCAGCACAAGACAAGAGGAGATCGCGCAGAGGACACAGGTAGGTAACGGACAACGGCTGAACCCTCGGACTGAGGGGGCATGCTGAAACTGCACAAGTCAGCACAAGAGAAGAGGATATCAGCACAAGAGAAGAGAATATCAGCACAAGACAAGAGGAGATCGCGCAGAGGACACAGGTAGGTAACGGACAATGGCTGAACCCTCGGACTGAGGGGGCAGGCTGAAACTGCACAAGTCAGCACAAGAGAAGAGGATATCAGCACAAGAGAAGAGAATATCAGCACAAGACAAGAGGAGATCGCGCAGAGGACACAGGTAGGTAACGGACAACGGCTGAACCCTCGGACTGAGGGGGCAGGCTGAAACTGCACAAGTCAGCACAAGAGAAGAGGATATCAGCACAAGAGAAGAGAATATCAGCACAAGACAAGAGGAGATAGCACAGAGGACACAGGTAGGTAACGGACAACGGCTGAACCCTCGGACTGAGGGGCAGGCTGAAACTGCACAAGTCAGCACAAGAGAAGAGGATATCAGCACAAGAGAAGAGAATATCAGCACAAGACAAGAGGAGATCGCGCAGAGGACACAGGTAGGTAACGGACAACGGCTGAACCCTCGGACTGAGGGGGCAGGCTGAAACTGCACAAGTCAGCACAGCACAAGAGAAGAGGATATCAGCACAAGAGAAGAGAATATCAGCACAAGACAAGAGGAGATCGCGCAGAGGACACAGGTAGGTAACGGACAACGGCTGAACCCTCGGACTGAGGGGGCAGGCTGAAACTGCACAAGTCAGCACAAGAGAAGAGGATATCAGCACAAGAGAAGAGAATATCAGCACAAGACAAGAGGAGATCGCGCAGAGGACACAGGTAGGTAACGGACAACGGCTGAACCCTCGGACTGAGGGGGCAGGCTGAAACTGCACAAGTCAGCACAAGAGAAGAGGATATCAGCACAAGAGAAGAGAATATCAGCACAAGACAAGAGGAGATCGCGCAGAGGACACAGGTAGGTAACGGACAACGGCTGAACCCTCGGACTGAGGGGGCAGGCTGAAACTGCACAAGTCAGCACAAGAGAAGAGGATATCAGCACAAGAGAAGAGAATATCAGCACAAGACAAGAGGAGATCGCGCAGAGGACACAGGTAGGTAACGGACAACGGCTGAACCCTCGGACTGAGGGGGCAGGCTGAAACTGCACAAGTCAGCACAAGAGAAGAGGATATCAGCACAAGAGAAGAGAATATCAGCACAAGACAAGAGGAGATCGCGCAGAGGACACAGGTAGGTAACGGACAACGGCTGAACCCTCGGACTGAGGGGGCAGGCTGAAACTGCACAAGTCAGCACAAGAGAAGAGGATATCAGCACAAGAGAAGAGAATATCAGCACAAGACAAGAGGAGATCGCGCAGAGGACACAGGTAGGCAACGGACAACGGCTGAACCCTCGGACTGAGGGGGCAGGCTGAAACTGCACAAGTCAGCACAAGAGAAGAGGATATCAGCACAAGAGAAGAGAATATCAGCACAAGACAAGAGGAGATCGCGCAGAGGACACAGGTAGGTAACGGACAACGGCTGAACCCTCGGACTGAGGGGGCAGGCTGAAACTGCACAAGTCAGCACAAGAGAAGAGGATATCAGCACAAGAGAAGAGAATATCAGCACAAGACAAGAGGAGATCGCGCAGAGGACACAGGTAGGTAACGGACAACGGCTGAACCCTCGGACTGAGGGGGCAGGCTGAAACTGCACAAGTCAGCACAAGAGAAGAGGATATCAGCACAAGAGAAGAGAATATCAGCACAAGACAAGAGGAGATCGCGCAGAGGACACAGGTAGGTAACGGACAACGGCTGAACCTCGGACTGAGGGGGCAGGCTGAAACTGCACAAGTCAGCACAAGAGAAGAGGATATCAGCACAAGAGAAGAGAATATCAGCACAAGACAAGAGGAGATCGCGCAGAGGACACAGGTAGGTAACGGACAACGGCTGAACCCTCGGACTGAGGGGGCAGGCTGAAACTGCACAAGTCAGCACAAGAGAAGAGGATATCAGCACAAGAGAAGAGAATATCAGCACAAGACAAGAGGAGATCGCGCAGAGGACACAGGTAGGTAACGGACAACGGCTGAACCCTCGGACTGAGGGGGCAGGCTGAAACTGCACAAGTCAGCACAAGAGAAGAGGATATCAGCACAAGAGAAGAGAATATCAGCACAAGACAAGAGGAGATCGCGCAGAGGACACAGGTAGGTAACGGACAACGGCTGAACCCTCGGACTGAGGGGGCAGGCTGAAACTGCACAAGTCAGCACAAGAGAAGAGGATATCAGCACAAGAGAAGAGAATATCAGCACAAGACAAGAGGAGATCGCGCAGAGGACACAGGTAGGTAACGGACAACGGCTGAACCCTCGGACTGAGGGGGCAGGCTGAAACTGCACAAGTCAGCACAAGAGAAGAGGATATCAGCACAAGAGAAGAGAATATCAGCACAAGACAAGAGGAGATCGCGCAGAGGACACAGGTAGGTAACGGACAACGGCTGAACCCTCGGACTGAGGGGGCAGGCTGAAACTGCACAAGTCAGCACAAGAGAAGAGGATATCAGCACAAGAGAAGAGAATATCAGCACAAGACAAGAGGAGATCGCGCAGAGGACACAGGTAGGTAACGGACAACGGCTGAACCCTCGGACTGAGGGGGCAGGCTGAAACTGCACAAGTCAGCACAAGAGAAGAGGATATCAGCACAAGAGAAGAGAATATCAGCACAAGACAAGAGGAGATCGCGCAGAGGACACAGGTAGGTAACGGACAACGGCTGAACCCTCGGACTGAGGGGGCAGGCTGAAACTGCACAAGTCAGCACAAGAGAAGAGGATATCAGCACAAGAGAAGAGAATATCAGCACAAGACAAGAGGAGATCGCGCAGAGGACACAGGTAGGTAACGGACAACGGCTGAACCCTCGGACTGAGGGGGCAGGCTGAAACTGCACAAGTCAGCACAAGAGAAGAGGATATCAGCACAAGAGAAGAGAATATCAGCACAAGACAAGAGGAGATCGCGCAGAGGACACAGGTAGGTAACGGACAACGGCTGAACCCTCGGACTGAGGGGGCAGGCTGAAACTGCACAAGTCAGCACAAGAGAAGAGGATATCAGCACAAGAGAAGAGAATATCAGCACAAGACAAGAGGAGATGGCGCAGAGGACACAGGTAGGCAACGGACAACGGCTGAACCCTCGGACTGAGGGGGCAGGCTGAAACTGCACAAGTCAGCACAAGAGAAGAGGATATCAGCACAAGAGAAGAGAATATCAGCACAAGACAAGAGGAGATCGCGCAGAGGACACAGGTAGGTAACGGACAACGGCTGAACCCTCGGACTGAGGGGGCAGGCTGAAACTGCACAAGTCAGCACAAGAGAAGAGGATATCAGCACAAGAGAAGAGAATATCAGCACAAGACAAGAGGAGATCGCGCAGAGGACACAGGTAGGTAACGGACAACGGCTGAACCCTCGGACTGAGGGGGCAGGCTGAAACTGCACAAGTCAGCACAAGAGAAGAGGATATCAGCACAAGAGAAGAGAATATCAGCACAAGACAAGAGGAGATCGCGCAGAGGACACAGGTAGGTAACGGACAACGGCTGAACCCTCGGACTGAGGGGGCAGGCTGAAACTGCACAAGTCAGCACAAGAGAAGAGGATATCAGCACAAGAGAAGAGAATATCAGCACAAGACAAGAGGAGATCGCGCAGAGGACACAGGTAGGTAACGGACAACGGCTGAACCCTCGGACTGAGGGGGCAGGCTGAAACTGCACAAGTCAGCACAAGAGAAGAGGATATCAGCACAAGAGAAGAGAATATCAGCACAAGACAAGAGGAGATCGCGCAGAGGACACAGGTAGGTAACGGACAACGGCTGAACCCTCGGACTGAGGGGGCAGGCTGAAACTGCACAAGTCAGCACAAGAGAAGAGGATATCAGCACAAGAGAAGAGAATATCAGCACAAGACAAGAGGAGATCGCGCAGAGGACACAGGTAGGTAACGGACAACGGCTGAACCCTCGGACTGAGGGGCAGGCTGAA
Source organism: Oncorhynchus nerka (assembly GCF_034236695.1). NCBI lineage: Eukaryota > Metazoa > Chordata > Actinopteri > Salmoniformes > Salmonidae > Oncorhynchus > Oncorhynchus nerka. Next base: position 4,960 of record NW_027039075.1, read on the forward strand.
ACTGCACAAGTCAGCACAAGAGAAGAGGATATCAGCACAAGAGAAGAGAATATCAGCACAAGACAAGAGGAGATCGCGCAGAGGACACAGGTAGGTAACGGACAACGGCTGAACCCTCGGACTGAGGGGGCAGGCTGAAACTGCACAAGTCAGCACAAGAGAAGAGGATATCAGCACAAGAGAAGAGAATATCAGCACAAGACAAGAGGAGATCGCGCAGAGGACACAGGTAGGTAACGGACAACGGCTGAACCCTCGGACTGAGGGGGCAGGCTGAAACTGCACAAGTCAGCACAAGAGAAGAGGATATCAGCACAAGAGAAGAGAATATCAGCACAAGACAAGAGGAGATCGCGCAGAGGACACAGGTAGGTAACGGACAACGGCTGAACCCTCGGACTGAGGGGGCAGGCTGAAACTGCACAAGTCAGCACAAGAGAAGAGGATATCAGCACAAGAGAAGAGAATATCAGCACAAGACAAGAGGAGATCGCGCAGAGGACACAGGTAGGTAACGGACAACGGCTGAACCCTCGGACTGAGGGGGCAGGCTGAAACTGCACAAGTCAGCACAAGAGAAGAGGATATCAGCACAAGAGAAGAGAATATCAGCACAAGACAAGAGGAGATCGCGCAGAGGACACAGGTAGGTAACGGACAACGGCTGAACCCTCGGACTGAGGGGGCAGGCTGAAACTGCACAAGTCAGCACAAGAGAAGAGGATATCAGCACAAGAGAAGAGAATATCAGCACAAGACAAGAGGAGATCGCGCAGAGGACACAGGTAGGTAACGGACAACGGCTGAACCCTCGGACTGAGGGGGCAGGCTGAAACTGCACAAGTCAGCACAAGAGAAGAGGATATCAGCACAAGAGAAGAGAATATCAGCACAAGACAAGAGAAGATCGCGCAGAGGACACAGGTAGGTAACGGACAACGGCTGAACCCTCGGACTGAGGGGCAGGCTGAAACTGCACAAGTCAGCACAAGAGAAGAGGATATCAGCACAAGAGAAGAGAATATCAGCACAAGACAAGAGGAGATCGCGCAGAGGACACAGGTAGGTAACGGACAACGGCTGAACCCTCGGACTGAGGGGGCAGGCTGAAACTGCACAAGTCAGCACAAGAGAAGAGGATATCAGCACAAGAGAAGAGAATATCAGCACAAGACAAGAGGAGATCGCGCAGAGGACACAGGTAGGTAACGGACAACGGCTGAACCCTCGGACTGAGGGGGGCAGGCTGAAACTGCACAAGTCAGCACAAGAGAAGAGGATATCAGCACAAGAGAAGAGAATATCAGCACAAGACAAGAGGAGATCGCGCAGAGGACACAGGTAGGTAACGGACAACGGCTGAACCCTCGGACTGAGGGGGCAGGCTGAAACTGCACAAGTCAGCACAAGAGAAGAGGATATCAGCACAAGAGAAGAGAATATCAGCACAAGACAAGAGGAGATCGCGCAGAGGACACAGGTAGGTAACGGACAACGGCTGAACCCTCGGACTGAGGGGGCAGGCTGAAACTGCACAGGAAGTCAGCACAAGAGAAGAGGATATCAGCACAAGAGAAGAGAATATCAGCACAAGACAAGAGGAGATCGCGCAGAGGACACAGGTAGGTAACGGACAACGGCTGAACCCTCGGACTGAGGGGGCAGGCTGAAACTGCACAAGTCAGCACAAGAGAAGAGGATATCAGCACAAGAGAAGAGAATATCAGCACAAGACAAGAGGAGATCGCGCAGAGGACACAGGTAGGTAACGGACAACGGCTGAACCCTCGGACTGAGGGGGCAGGCTGAAACTGCACAAGTCAGCACAAGAGAAGAGGATATCAGCACAAGAGAAGAGAATATCAGCACAAGACAAGAGGAGATCGCGCAGAGGACACAGGTAGGTAACGGACAACGGCTGAACCCTCGGACTGAGGGGGCAGGCTGAAACTGCACAAGTCAGCACAAGAGAAGAGGATATCAGCACAAGAGAAGAGAATATCAGCACAAGACAAGAGGAGATCGCGCAGAGGACACAGGTAGGTAACGGACAACGGCTGAACCCTCGGACTGAGGGGGCAGGCTGAAACTGCACAAGTCAGCACAAGAGAAGAGGATATCAGCACAAGAGAAGAGAATATCAGCACAAGACAAGAGAAGATCGCGCAGAGGACACAGGTAGGTAACGGACAACGGCTGAACCCTCGGACTGAGGGGGCAGGCTGAAACTGCACAAGTCAGCACAAGAGAAGAGGATATCAGCACAAGAGAAGAGAATATCAGCACAAGACAAGAGGAGATCGCGCAGAGGACACAGGTAGGTAACGGACAACGGCTGAACCCTCGGACTGAGGGGGCAGGCTGAAACTGCACAAGTCAGCACAAGAGAAGAGGATATCAGCACAAGAGAAGAGAATATCAGCACAAGACAAGAGGAGATCGCGCAGAGGACACAGGTAGGTAACGGACAACGGCTGAACCCTCGGACTGAGGGGGCAGGCTGAAACTGCACAAGTCAGCACAAGAGAAGAGGATATCAGCACAAGAGAAGAGAATATCAGCACAAGACAAGAGGAGATCGCGCAGAGGACACAGGTAGGTAACGGACAACGGCTGAACCCTCGGACTGAGGGGGCAGGCTGAAACTGCACAAGTCAGCACAAGAGAAGAGGATATCAGCACAAGAGAAGAGAATATCAGCACAAGACAAGAGGAGATCGCGCAGAGGACACAGGTAGGTAACGGACAACGGCTGAACCCTCGGACTGAGGGGGCAGGCTGAAACTGCACAAGTCAGCACAAGAGAAGAGGATATCAGCACAAGAGAAGAGAATATCAGCACAAGACAAGAGGAGATCGCGCAGAGGACACAGGTAGGTAACGGACAACGGCTGAACCCTCGGACTGAGGGGGCAGGCTGAAACTGCACAAGTCAGCACAAGAGAAGAGGATATCAGCACAAGAGAAGAGAATATCAGCACAAGACAAGAGGAGATCGCGCAGAGGACACAGGTAGGTAACGGACAACGGCTGAACCCTCGGACTGAGGGGCAGGCTGAAACTGCACAAGTCAGCACAAGAGAAGAGGATATCAGCACAAGAGAAGAGAATATCAGCACAAGACAAGAGGAGATCGCGCAGAGGACACAGGTAGGTAACGGACAACGGCTGAACCCTCGGACTGAGGGGGCAGGCTGAAACTGCACAAGTCAGCACAAGAGAAGAGGATATCAGCACAAGAGAAGAGAATATCAGCACAAGACAAGAGGAGATCGCGCAGAGGACACAGGTAGGTAACGGACAACGGCTGAACCCTCGGACTGAGGGGGCAGGCTGAAACTGCACAAGTCAGCACAAGAGAAGAGGATATCAGCACAAGAGAAGAGAATATCAGCACAAGACAAGAGGAGATCGCGCAGAGGACACAGGTAGGTAACGGACAACGGCTGAACCCTCGGACTGAGGGGGCAGGCTGAAACTGCACAAGTCAGCACAAGAGAAGAGGATATCAGCACAAGAGAAGAGAATATCAGCACAAGACAAGAGGAGATCGCGCAGAGGACACAGGTAGGTAACGGACAACGGCTGAACCCTCGGACTGAGGGGGCAGGCTGAAACTGCACAAGTCAGCACAAGAGAAGAGGATATCAGCACAAGAGAAGAGAATATCAGCACAAGACAAGAGGAGATCGCGCAGAGGACACAGGTAGGTAACGGACAACGGCTGAACCCTCGGACTGAGGGGGCAGGCTGAAACTGCACAAGTCAGCACAAGAGAAGAGGATATCAGCACAAGAGAAGAGAATATCAGCACAAGACAAGAGGAGATCGCGCAGAGGACACAGGTAGGTAACGGACAACGGCTGAACCCTCGGACTGAGGGGGCAGGCTGAAACTGCACAAGTCAGCACAAGAGAAGAGGATATCAGCACAAGAGAAGAGAATATCAGCACAAGACAAGAGGAGATCGCGCAGAGGACACAGGTAGGTAACGGACAACGGCTGAACCCTCGGACTGAGGGGGCAGGCTGAAACTGCACAAGTCAGCACAAGAGAAGAGGATATCAGCACAAGAGAAGAGAATATCAGCACAAGACAAGAGGAGATCGCGCAGAGGACACAGGTAGGTAACGGACAACGGCTGAACCCTCGGACTGAGGGGGCAGGCTGAAACTGCACAAGTCAGCACAAGAGAAGAGGATATCAGCACAAGAGAAGAGAATATCAGCACAAGACAAGAGGAGATCGCGCAGAGGACACAGGTAGGTAACGGACAACGGCTGAACCCTCGGACTGAGGGGGCAGGCTGAAACTGCACAAGTCAGCACAAGAGAAGAGGATATCAGCACAAGAGAAGAGAATATCAGCACAAGACAAGAGGAGATCGCGCAGAGGACACAGGTAGGTAACGGACAACGGCTGAACCCTCGGACTGAGGGGGCAGGCTGAAACTGCACAAGTCAGCACAAGAGAAGAGGATATCAGCACAAGAGAAGAGAATATCAGCACAAGACAAGAGAAGATCGCGCAGAGGACACAGGTAGGCAACGGACAATGGCTGAACCCTCGGACTGAGGGGGCAGGCTGAAACTGCACAAGTCAGCACAAGAGAAGAGGATATCAGCACAAGAGAAGAGAATATCAGCACAAGACAAGAGGAGATCGCGCAGAGGACACAGGTAGGTAACGGACAACGGCTGAACCCTCGGACTGAGGGGGCAGGCTGAAACTGCACAAGTCAGCACAAGAGAAGAGGATATCAGCACAAGAGAAGAGAATATCAGCACAAGACAAGAGGAGATCGCGCAGAGGACACAGGTAGGTAACGGACAACGGCTGAACCCTCGGACTGAGGGGGCAGGCTGAAACTGCACAAGTCAGCACAAGAGAAGAGGATATCAGCACAAGAGAAGAGAATATCAGCACAAGACAAGAGGAGATCGCGCAGAGGACACAGGTAGGTAACGGACAACGGCTGAACCCTCGGACTGAGGGGGCAGGCTGAAACTGCACAAGTCAGCACAAGAGAAGAGGATATCAGCACAAGAGAAGAGAATATCAGCACAAGACAAGAGGAGATCGCGCAGAGGACACAGGTAGGTAACGGACAACGGCTGAACCCTCGGACTGAGGGGGCAGGCTGAAACTGCACAAGTCAGCACAAGAGAAGAGGATATCAGCACAAGAGAAGAGAATATCAGCACAAGACAAGAGGAGATCGCGCAGAGGACACAGGTAGGTAACGGACAACGGCTGAACCCTCGGACTGAGGGGGCAGGCTGAAACTGCACAAGTCAGCACAAGAGAAGAGGATATCAGCACAAGAGAAGAGAATATCAGCACAAGACAAGAGGAGATCGCGCAGAGGACACAGGTAGGTAACGGACAACGGCTGAACCCTCGGACTGAGGGGGCAGGCTGAAACTGCACAAGTCAGCACAAGAGAAGAGGATATCAGCACAAGAGAAGAGAATATCAGCACAAGACAAGAGGAGATCGCGCAGAGGACACAGGTAGGTAACGGACAACGGCTGAACCCTCGGACTGAGGGGGCAGGCTGAAACTGCACAAGTCAGCACAAGAGAAGAGGATATCAGCACAAGAGAAGAGAATATCAGCACAAGACAAGAGAGATCGCGCAGAGGACACAGGTAGGTAACGGACAACGGCTGAACCCTCGGACTGAGGGGGCAGGCTGAAACTGCACAAGTCAGCACAAGAGAAGAGGATATCAGCACAAGAGAAGAGAATATCAGCACAAGACAAGAGGAGATCGCGCAGAGGACACAGGTAGGTAACGGACAACGGCTGAACCCTCGGACTGAGGGGGCAGGCTGAAACTGCACAAGTCAGCACAAGAGAAGAGGATATCAGCACAAGAGAAGAGAATATCAGCACAAGACAAGAGGAGATCGCGCAGAGGACACAGGTAGGTAACGGACAACGGCTGAACCCTCGGACTGAGGGGGCAGGCTGAAACTGCACAAGTCAGCACAAGAGAAGAGGATATCAGCACAAGAGAAGAGAATATCAGCACAAGACAAGAGGAGATCGCGCAGAGGACACAGGTAGGTAACGGACAACGGCTGAACCCTCGGACTGAGGGGGCAGGCTGAAACTGCACAAGTCAGCACAAGAGAAGAGGATATCAGCACAAGAGAAGAGAATATCAGCACAAGACAAGAGGAGATCGCGCAGAGGACACAGGTAGGTAACGGACAACGGCTGAACCCTCGGACTGAGGGGGCAGGCTGAAACTGCACAAGTCAGCACAAGAGAAGAGGATATCAGCACAAGAGAAGAGAATATCAGCACAAGACAAGAGGAGATCGCGCAGAGGACACAGGTAGGTAACGGACAACGGCTGAACCCTCGGACTGAGGGGGCAGGCTGAAACTGCACAAGTCAGCACAAGAGAAGAGGATATCAGCACAAGAGAAGAGAATATCAGCACAAGACAAGAGGAGATCGCGCAGAGGACACAGGTAGGTAACGGACAACGGCTGAACCCTCGGACTGAGGGGGCAGGCTGAAACTGCACAAGTCAGCACAAGAGAAGAGGATATCAGCACAAGAGAAGAGAATATCAGCACAAGACAAGAGGAGATCGCGCAGAGGACACAGGTAGGTAACGGACAACGGCTGAACCCTCGGACTGAGGGGGCAGGCTGAAACTGCACAAGTCAGCACAAGAGAAGAGGATATCAGCACAAGAGAAGAGAATATCAGCACAAGACAAGAGGAGATCGCGCAGAGGACACAGGTAGGTAACGGACAACGGCTGAACCCTCGGACTGAGGGGGCAGGCTGAAACTGCACAAGTCAGCACAAGAGAAGAGGATATCAGCACAAGAGAAGAGAATATCAGCACAAGACAAGAGGAGATCGCGCAGAGGACACAGGTAGGTAACGGACAACGGCTGAACCCTCGGACTGAGGGGGCAGGCTGAAACTGCACAAGTCAGCACAAGAGAAGAGGATATCAGCACAAGAGAAGAGAATATCAGCACAAGACAAGAGGAGATCGCGCAGAGGACACAGGTAGGTAACGGACAACGGCTGAACCCTCGGACTGAGGGGGCAGGCTGAAACTGCACAAGTCAGCACAAGAGAAGAGGATATCAGCACAAGAGAAGAGAATATCAGCACAAGACAAGAGGAGATCGCGCAGAGGACACAGGTAGGTAACGGACAACGGCTGAACCCTCGGACTGAGGGGGCAGGCTGAAACTGCACAAGTCAGCACAAGAGAAGAGGATATCAGCACAAGAGAAGAGAATATCAGCACAAGACAAGAGGAGATCGCGCAGAGGACACAGGTAGGTAACGGACAACGGCTGAACCCTCGGACTGAGGGGGCAGGCTGAAACTGCACAAGTCAGCACAAGAGAAGAGGATATCAGCACAAGAGAAGAGAATATCAGCACAAGACAAGAGGAGATCGCACAGAGGACACATGTAGGTAACGGACAACGGCTGAACCCTCGGACTGAGGGGGCAGGCTGAAACTGCACAAGTCAGCACAAGAGAAGAGGATATCAGCACAAGAGAAGAGAATATCAGCACAAGACAAGAGGAGATCGCGCAGAGGACACAGGTAGGTAACGGACAACGGCTGAACCCTCGGACTGAGGGGGCAGGCTGAAACTGCACAAGTCAGCACAAGAGAAGAGGATATCAGCACAAGAGAAGAGAATATCAGCACAAGACAAGAGGAGATCGCGCAGAGGACACAGGTAGGTAACGGACAACGGCTGAACCTCGGACTGAGGGGGCAGGCTGAAACTGCACAAGTCAGCACAAGAGAAGAGGATATCAGCACAAGAGAAGAGAATATCAGCACAAGACAAGAGGAGATCGCGCAGAGGACACAGGTAGGTAACGGACAACGGCTGAACCCTCGGACTGAGGGGGCAGGCTGAAACTGCACAAGTCAGCACAAGAGAAGAGGATATCAGCACAAGAGAAGAGAATATCAGCACAAGACAAGAGGAGATCGCGCAGAGGACACAGGTAGGTAACGGACAACGGCTGAACCCTCGGACTGAGGGGGCAGGCTGAAACTGCACAAGTCAGCACAAGAGAAGAGGATATCAGCACAAGAGAAGAGAATATCAGCACAAGACAAGAGGAGATCGCGCAGAGGACACAGGTAGGTAACGGACAACGGCTGAACCCTCGGACTGAGGGGGCAGGCTGAAACTGCACAAGTCAGCACAAGAGAAGAGGATATCAGCACAAGAGAAGAGAATATCAGCACAAGACAAGAGGAGATCGCGCAGAGGACACAGGTAGGTAACGGACAACGGCTGAACCCTCGGACTGAGGGGGCAGGCTGAAACTGCACAAGTCAGCACAAGAGAAGAGGATATCAGCACAAGAGAAGAGAATATCAGCACAAGACAAGAGGAGATCGCGCAGAGGACACAGGTAGGTAACGGACAACGGCTGAACCCTCGGACTGAGGGGGCAGGCTGAAACTGCACAAGTCAGCACAAGAGAAGAGGATATCAGCACAAGAGAAGAGAATATCAGCACAAGACAAGAGGAGATCGCGCAGAGGACACAGGTAGGCAACGGACAACGGCTGAACCCTCGGACTGAGGGGGCAGGCTGAAACTGCACAAGTCAGCACAAGAGAAGAGGATATCAGCACAAGAGAAGAGAATATCAGCACAAGACAAGAGGAGATCGCGCAGAGGACACAGGTAGGTAACGGACAACGGCTGAACCCTCGGACTGAGGGGGCAGGCTGAAACTGCACAAGTCAGCACAAGAGAAGAGGATATCAGCACAAGAGAAGAGAATATCAGCACAAGACAAGAGGAGATCGCGCAGAGGACACAGGTAGGTAACGGACAACGGCTGAACCCTCGGACTGAGGGGGCAGGCTGAAACTGCACAAGTCAGCACAAGAGAAGAGGATATCAGCACAAGAGAAGAGAATATCAGCACAAGACAAGAGGAGATCGCGCAGAGGACACAGGTAGGTAACGGACAACGGCTGAACCCTCGGACTGAGGGGGCAGGCTGAAACTGCACAAGTCAGCACAAGAGAAGAGGATATCAGCACAAGAGAAGAGAATATCAGCACAAGACAAGAGGAGATCGCGCAGAGGACACAGGTAGGTAACGGACAACGGCTGAACCCTCGGACTGAGGGGGCAGGCTGAAACTGCACAAGTCAGCACAAGAGAAGAGGATATCAGCACAAGAGAAGAGAATATCAGCACAAGACAAGAGGAGATCGCGCAGAGGACACAGGTAGGTAACGGACAACGGCTGAACCCTCGGACTGAGGGGGCAGGCTGAAACTGCACAAGTCAGCACAAGAGAAGAGGATATCAGCACAAGAGAAGAGAATATCAGCACAAGACAAGAGGAGATCGCGCAGAGGACACAGGTAGGTAACGGACAACGGCTGAACCCTCGGACTGAGGGGGCAGGCTGAAACTGCACAAGTCAGCACAAGAGAAGAGGATATCAGCACAAGAGAAGAGAATATCAGCACAAGACAAGAGGAGATCGCGCAGAGGACACAGGTAGGTAACGGACAACGGCTGAACCCTCGGACTGAGGGGGCAGGCTGAAACTGCACAAGTCAGCACAAGAGAAGAGGATATCAGCACAAGAGAAGAGAATATCAGCACAAGACAAGAGGAGATCGCGCAGAGGACACAGGTAGGTAACGGACAACGGCTGAACCCTCGGACTGAGGGGGCAGGCTGAAACTGCACAAGTCAGCACAAGAGAAGAGGATATCAGCACAAGAGAAGAGAATATCAGCACAAGACAAGAGGAGATCGCGCAGAGGACACAGGTAGGTAACGGACAACGGCTGAACCCTCGGACTGAGGGGGCAGGCTGAAACTGCACAAGTCAGCACAAGAGAAGAGGATATCAGCACAAGAGAAGAGAATATCAGCACAAGACAAGAGGAGATCGCGCAGAGGACACAGGTAGGTAACGGACAACGGCTGAACCCTCGGACTGAGGGGGCAGGCTGAAACTGCACAAGTCAGCACAAGAGAAGAGGATATCAGCACAAGAGAAGAGAATATCAGCACAAGACAAGAGGAGATCGCGCAGAGGACACAGGTAGGTAACGGACAACGGCTGAACCCTCGGACTGAGGGGGCAGGCTGAAACTGCACAAGTCAGCACAAGAGAAGAGGATATCAGCACAAGAGAAGAGAATATCAGCACAAGACAAGAGGAGATCGCGCAGAGGACACAGGTAGGTAACGGACAACGGCTGAACCCTCGGACTGAGGGGGCAGGCTGAAACTGCACAAGTCAGCACAAGAGAAGAGGATATCAGCACAAGAGAAGAGAATATCAGCACAAGACAAGAGGAGATCGCGCAGAGGACACAGGTAGGTAACGGACAACGGCTGAACCCTCGGACTGAGGGGGCAGGCTGAAACTGCACAAGTCAGCACAAGAGAAGAGGATATCAGCACAAGAGAAGAGAATATCAGCACAAGACAAGAGGAGATCGCGCAGAGGACACAGGTAGGTAACGGACAACGGCTGAACCCTCGGACTGAGGGGGCAGGCTGAAACTGCACAAGTCAGCACAAGAGAAGAGGATATCAGCACAAGAGAAGAGAATATCAGCACAAGACAAGAGGAGATCGCGCAGAGGACACAGGTAGGTAACGGACAACGGCTGAACCCTCGGACTGAGGGGGCAGGCTGAAACTGCACAAGTCAGCACAAGAGAAGAGGATATCAGCACAAGAGAAGAGAATATCAGCACAAGACAAGAGGAGATCGCGCAGAGGACACAGGTAGGTAACGGACAACGGCTGAACCCTCGGACTGAGGGGGCAGGCTGAAACTGCACAAGTCAGCACAAGAGAAGAGGATATCAGCACAAGAGAAGAGAATATCAGCACAAGACAAGAGGAGATCGCGCAGAGGACACAGGTAGGTAACGGACAACGGCTGAACCCTCGGACTGAGGGGGCAGGCTGAAACTGCACAAGTCAGCACAAGAGAAGAGGATATCAGCACAAGAGAAGAGAATATCAGCACAAGACAAGAGGAGATCGCGCAGAGGACACAGGTAGGTAACGGACAACGGCTGAACCCTCGGACTGAGGGGGCAGGCTGAAACTGCACAAGTCAGCACAAGAGAAGAGGATATCAGCACAAGAGAAGAGAATATCAGCACAAGACAAGAGGAGATCGCGCAGAGGACACAGGTAGGTAACGGACAACGGCTGAACCCTCGGACTGAGGGGGCAGGCTGAAACTGCACAAGTCAGCACAAGAGAAGAGGATATCAGCACAAGAGAAGAGAATATCAGCACAAGACAAGAGGAGATCGCGCAGAGGACACAGGTAGGTAACGGACAACGGCTGAACCCTCGGACTGAGGGGGCAGGCTGAAACTGCACAAGTCAGCACAAGAGAAGAGGATATCAGCACAAGAGAAGAGAATATCAGCACAAGACAAGAGGAGATCGCGCAGAGGACACAGGTAGGTAACGGACAACGGCTGAACCCTCGGACTGAGGGGGCAGGCTGAAACTGCACAAGTCAGCACAAGAGAAGAGGATATCAGCACAAGAGAAGAGAATATCAGCACAAGACAAGAGGAGATCGCGCAGAGGACACAGGTAGGTAACGGACAACGGCTGAACCCTCGGACTGAGGGGGCAGGCTGAAACTGCACAAGTCAGCACAAGAGAAGAGGATATCAGCACAAGAGAAGAGAATATCAGCACAAGACAAGAGGAGATCGCGCAGAGGACACAGGTAGGTAACGGACAACGGCTGAACCCTCGGACTGAGGGGGCAGGCTGAAACTGCACAAGTCAGCACAAGAGAAGAGGATATCAGCACAAGAGAAGAGAATATCAGCACAAGACAAGAGGAGATCGCGCAGAGGACACAGGTAGGTAACGGACAACGGCTGAACCCTCGGACTGAGGGGGCAGGCTGAAACTGCACAAGTCAGCACAAGAGAAGAGGATATCAGCACAAGAGAAGAGAATATCAGCACAAGACAAGAGGAGATCGCGCAGAGGACACAGGTAGGCAACGGACAACGGCTGAACCCTCGGACTGAGGGGGCAGGCTGAAACTGCACAAGTCAGCACAAGAGAAGAGGATATCAGCACAAGAGAAGAGAATATCAGCACAAGACAAGGAGATCAGAGGACACAGGTAGGTAACGGACAACGGCTGAACCCTCGGACTGAGGGGGCAGGCTGAAACTGCACAAGTCAGCACAAGAGAAGAGGATATCAGCACAAGAGAAGAGAATATCAGCACAAGACAAGAGGAGATCGCGCAGAGGACACAGGTAGGTAACGGACAACGGCTGAACCCTCGGACTGAGGGGGCAGGCTGAAACTGCACAAGTCAGCACAAGAGAAGAGGATATCAGCACAAGAGAAGAGAATATCAGCACAAGACAAGAGGAGATCGCGCAGAGGACACAGGTAGGTAACGGACAACGGCTGAACCCTCGGACTGAGGGGGCAGGCTGAAACTGCACAAGTCAGCACAAGAGAAGAGGATATCAGCACAAGAGAAGAGAATATCAGCACAAGACAAGAGGAGATCGCGCAGAGGACACAGGTAGGCAACGGACAACGGCTGAACCCTCGGACTGAGGGGGCAGGCTGAAACTCAGCACAAGAGAAGAGGATATCAGCACAAGAGAAGAGGATATCAGCACAAGACAAGAGGAGAGAGGACACATCAGCGGACAAGACGGACTGAGGGGGCAGGCTGAAAGATCAGCACAAGAGAAGAGGATATCAGCACAAGAGAAGAGAATATCAGCACAAGACAAGAGGAGATCGGCAGAGGACACAGGTAGGTAACGGACAACGGCTGAACCCTCGGACTGAGGCAGGCTGAAACTGCACAAGTCAGCACAAGAGAAGAGGATATCAGCACAAGAGAAGAGAATATCAGCACAAGACAAGAGGAGATCGCGCAGAGGACACAGGTAGGTAACGGACAACGGCTGAACCCTCGGACTGAGGGGGCAGGCTGAAACTGCACAAGTCAGCACAAGAGAAAGAGATATCAGCACAAGAGAAGAGAATATCAGCACAAGACAAGAGGAGATCGCGCAGAGGACACAGGTAGGTAACGGACAACGGCTGAACCCTCGGACTGAGGGGGCAGGCTGAAACTGCACAAGTCAGCACAAGAGAAGAGGATATCAGCACAAGAGAAGAGAATATCAGCACAAGACAAGAGGAGATCAGCAAGCAGAGGACACAGGGACACAGGTAACGGACAACGGCTGAACCCTCGGACTGAGGGGGCAGGCTGAAACTGCACAAGTCAGCACAAGAGAAGAGGATATCAGCACAAGAGAAGAGAATATCAGCACAAGACAAGAGGAGATCGCGCAGAGGACACAGGTAGGTAACGGACAACGGCTGAACCCTCGGACTGAGGGGGCAGGCTGAAACTGCACAAGTCAGCACAAGAGAAGAGGATATCAGCACAAGAGAAGAGAATATCAGCACAAGACAAGAGGAGATCGCGCAGAGGACACAGGTAGGTAACGGACAACGGCTGAACCCTCGGACTGAGGGGGCAGGCTGAAACTGCACAAGTCAGCACAAGAGAAGAGGATATCAGCACAAGAGAAGAGAATATCAGCACAAGACAAGAGAAGATCGCGCAGAGGACACAGGTAGGCAACGGACAACGGCTGAACCCTCGGACTGAGGGGGCAGGCTGAAACTGCACAAGTCAGCACAAGAGAAGAGGATATCAGCACAAGAGAAGAGAATATCAGCACAAGACAAGAGGAGATCGCGCAGAGGACACAGGTAGGTAACGGACAACGGCTGAACCCTCGGACTGAGGGGGCAGGCTGAAACTGCACAAGTCAGCACAAGAGAAGAGGATATCAGCACAAGAGAAGAGAATATCAGCACAAGACAAGAGGAGATCGCGCAGAGGACACAGGTAGGTAACGGACAACGGCTGAACCCTCGGACTGAGGGGGCAGGCTGAAACTGCACAAGTCAGCACAAGAGAAGAGGATATCAGCACAAGAGAAGAGAATATCAGCACAAGACAAGAGGAGATCGCGCAGAGGACACAGGTAGGTAACGGACAACGGCTGAACCCTCGGACTGAGGGGGCAGGCTGAAACTGCACAAGTCAGCACAAGAGAAGAGGATATCAGCACAAGAGAAGAGAATATCAGCACAAGACAAGAGGAGATCGCGCAGAGGACACAGGTAGGTAACGGACAACGGCTGAACCCTCGGACTGAGGGGGCAGGCTGAAACTGCACAAGTCAGCACAAGAGAAGAGGATATCAGCACAAGAGAAGAGAATATCAGCACAAGACAAGAGGAGATCGCGCAGAGGACACAGGTAGGTAACGGACAACGGCTGAACCCTCGGACTGAGGGGGCAGGCTGAAACTGCGCAAGTCAGCAAAGAGAAGAGGATATCAGCACAAGAGAAGAGAATATCAGCACAAGACAAGAGGAGATCGCACAGAGGACACATGTAGGTAACGGACAACGACTGAACCCTCGGACTGAGGGGTAGGCTGAAACTGCACAAGTCAGCACAAGAGAAGAGGATATCAGCACAAGAGAAGAGAATATCAGCACAAGACAAGAGGAGATCGCGCAGAGGACACAGGTAGGTAACGGACAACGGCTGAACCCTCGGACTGAGGGGGCAGGCTGAAACTGCACAAGTCAGCACAAGAGAAGAGGATATCAGCACAAGAGAAGAGAATATCAGCACAAGACAAGAGGAGATCGCGCAGAGGACACAGGTAGGTAACGGACAACGGCTGAACCCTCGGACTGAGGGGGCAGGCTGAAACTGCACAAGTCAGCACAAGAGAAGAGGATATCAGCACAAGAGAAGAGAATATCAGCACAAGACAAGAGGAGATCGCGCAGAGGACACAGGTAGGCAACGGACAACGGCTGAAACCTCGGACTGAGGGGGCAGGCTGAAACTGCACAAGTCAGCACAAGAGAAGAGGATATCAGCACAAGAGAAGAGAATATCAGCACAAGACAAGAGGAGATCGCGCAGAGGACACAGGTAGGTAACGGACAACGGCTGAACCCTCGGACTGAGGGGGCAGGCTGAAACTGCACAAGTCAGCACAAGAGAAGAGGATATCAGCACAAGAGAAGAGAATATCAGCACAAGACAAGAGGAGATCGCGCAGAGGACACAGGTAGGTAACGGACAACGGCTGAACCCTCGGACTGAGGGGGCAGGCTGAAACTGCACAAGTCAGCACAAGAGAAGAGGATATCAGCACAAGAGAAGAGAATATCAGCACAAGACAAGAGGAGATCGCGCAGAGGACACAGGTAGGCAACGGACAACGGCTGAACCCTCGGACTGAGGGGGCAGGCTGAAACTGCACAAGTCAGCACAAGAGAAGAGGATATCAGCACAAGAGAAGAGAATATCAGCACAAGACAAGAGGAGATCGCGCAGAGGACACAGGTAGGTAACGGACAACGGCTGAACCCTCGGACTGAGGGGGCAGGCTGAAACTGCACAAGTCAGCACAAGAGAAGAGGATATCAGCACAAGAGAAGAGAATATCAGCACAAGACAAGAGGAGATCGCGCAGAGGACACAGGTAGGTAACGGACAACGGCTGAACCCTCGGACTGAGGGGGCAGGCTGAAACTGCACAAGTCAGCACAAGAGAAGAGGATATCAGCACAAGAGAAGAGAATATCAGCACAAGACAAGAGGAGATCGCGCAGAGGACACAGGTAGGTAACGGACAACGGCTGAACCCTCGGACTGAGGGGGCAGGCTGAAACTGCACAAGTCAGCACAAGAGAAGAGGATATCAGCACAAGAGAAGAGAATATCAGCACAAGACAAGAGGAGATCGCGCAGAGGACACAGGTAGGTAACGGACAACGGCTGAACCCTCGGACTGAGGGGGCAGGCTGAAACTGCACAAGTCAGCACAAGAGAAGAGGATATCAGCACAAGAGAAGAGAATATCAGCACAAGACAAGAGGAGATCGCGCAGAGGACACAGGTAGGTAACGGACAACGGCTGAACCCTCGGACTGAGGGGGCAGGCTGAAACTGCACAAGTCAGCACAAGAGAAGAGGATATCAGCACAAGAGAAGAGAATATCAGCACAAGACAAGAGGAGATATCAGGACACAGGTACAAGACAACGGCTGAACCCTCGGAAGGGGCAGGCTGAAACTGCACAAGTCAGCACAAGAGAAGAGGATATCAGCACAAGAGAAGACACAAGACAAGAGGAGATCGCGCAGAGGACACAGGTAGGTAACGGACAACGGCTGAACCCTCGGACTGAGGGGGCAGGCTGAAACTGCACAAGTCAGCACAAGAGAAGAGGATATCAGCACAAGAGAAGAGAATATCAGCACAAGACGAGGAGATCGCGCAGAGGACACAGGTAGGTAACGGACAACGGCTGAACCCTCGGACTGAGGGGGCAGGCTGAAACTGCACAAGTCAGCACAAGAGAAGAGGATATCAGCACAAGAGAAGAGAATATCAGCACAAGACAAGAGGAGATCGCGCAGAGGACACAGGTAGGTAACGGACAACGGCTGAACCCTCGGACTGAGGGGGCAGGCTGAAACTGCACAAGTCAGCACAAGAGAAGAGGATATCAGCACAAGAGAAGAGAATATCAGCACAAGACAAGAGGAGATCGCGCAGAGGACACAGGTAGGTAACGGACAACGGCTGAACCCTCGGACTGAGGGGGCAGGCTGAAACTGCACAAGTCAGCACAAGAGAAGAGGATATCAGCACAAGAGAAGAGAATATCAGCACAAGACAAGAGGAGATCGCGCAGAGGACACAGGTAGGTAACGGACAACGGCTGAACCCTCGGACTGAGGGGGCAGGCTGAAACTGCACAAGTCAGCACAAGAGAAGAGGATATAAACACAAGAGAAGAGAATATCAGCACAAGACGAGGAGATCGCGCAGAGGACACAGGTAGGTAACGGACAACGGCTGAACCCTCGGACTGAGGGGGCAGGCTGAAACTGCACAAGTCAGCACAAGAGAAGAGGATATCAGCACAAGAGAAGAGAATATCAGCACAAGACAAGAGGAGATCGCGCAGAGGACACAGGTAGGTAACGGACAACGGCTGAACCCTCGGACTGAGGGGGCAGGCTGAAACTGCACAAGTCAGCACAAGAGAAGAGGATATCAGCACAAGAGAAGAGAATATCAGCACAAGACAAGAGGAGATCGCGCAGAGGACACAGGTAGGTAACGGACAACGGCTGAACCCTCGGACTGAGGGGGCAGGCTGAAACTGCACAAGTCAGCACAAGAGAAGAGGATATCAGCACAAGAGAAGAGAATATCAGCACAAGACAAGAGGAGATCGCGCAGAGGACACAGGTAGGTAACGGACAACGGCTGAACCCTCGGACTGAGGGGGCAGGCTGAAACTGCACAAGTCAGCACAAGAGAAGAGGATATCAGCACAAGAGAAGAGAATATCAGCACAAGACAAGAGGAGATCGCGCAGAGGACACAGGTAGGTAACGGACAACGGCTGAACCCTCGGACTGAGGGGGCAGGCTGAAACTGCACAAGTCAGCACAAGAGAAGAGGATATCAGCACAAGAGAAGAGAATATCAGCACAAGACAAGAGGAGATCGCGCAGAGGACACAGGTAGGTAACGGACAACGGCTGAACCCTCGGACTGAGGGGGCAGGCTGAAACTGCACAAGTCAGCACAAGAGAAGAGGATATCAGCACAAGAGAAGAGAATATCAGCACAAGACAAGAGGAGATCGCGCAGAGGACACAGGTAGGTAACGGACAACGGCTGAACCCTCGGACTGAGGGGGCAGGCTGAAACTGCACAAGTCAGCACAAGAGAAGAGGATATCAGCACAAGAGAAGAGAATATCAGCACAAGACAAGAGGAGATCGCGCAGAGGACACAGGTAGGTAACGGACAACGGCTGAACCCTCGGACTGAGGGGGCAGGCTGAAACTGCACAAGTCAGCACAAGAGAAGAGGATATCAGCACACAAGAAGAGAATATCAGCACAAGACAAGAGGAGATCGCGCAGAGGACACAGGTAGGTAACGGACAACGGCTGAACCCTCGGACTGAGGGGGCAGGCTGAAACTGCACAAGTCAGCACAAGAGAAGAGGATATCAGCACAAGAGAAGAGAATATCAGCACAAGACAAGAGGAGATCGCGCAGAGGACACAGGTAGGTAACGGACAACGGCTGAACCCTCGGACTGAGGGGGCAGGCTGAAACTGCACAAGTCAGCACAAGAGAAGAGGATATCAGCACAAGAGAAGAGAATATCAGCACAAGACAAGAGGAGATCGCGCAGAGGACACAGGTAGGTAACGGACAACGGCTGAACCCTCGGACTGAGGGGGCAGGCTGAAACTGCACAAGTCAGCACAAGAGAAGAGGATATCAGCACAAGAGAAGAGAATATCAGCACAAGACAAGAGGAGATCGCGCAGAGGACACAGGTAGGTAACGGACAACGGCTGAACCCTCGGACTGAGGGGGCAGGCTGAAACTGCACAAGTCAGCACAAGAGAAGAGGATATCAGCACAAGAGAAGAGAATATCAGCACAAGACAAGAGGAGATCGCGCAGAGGACACAGGTAGGTAACGGACAACGGCTGAACCCTCGGACTGAGGGGGCAGGCTGAAACTGCACAAGTCAGCACAAGAGAAGAGGATATCAGCACAAGAGAAGAGAATATCAGCACAAGACAAGAGGAGATCGCGCAGAGGACACAGGTAGGTAACGGACAACGGCTGAACCCTCGGACTGAGGGGGCAGGCTGAAACTGCACAAGTCAGCACAAGAGAAGAGGATATCAGCACAAGAGAAGAGAATATCAGCACAAGACAAGAGGAGATCGCGCAGAGGACACAGGTAGGTAACGGACAACGGCTGAACCCTCGGACTGAGGGGGCAGGCTGAAACTGCACAAGTCAGCACAAGAGAAGAGGATATCAGCACAAGAGAAGAGAATATCAGCACAAGACAAGAGGAGATCGCGCAGAGGACACAGGTAGGTAACGGACAACGGCTGAACCCTCGGACTGAGGGGGCAGGCTGAAACTGCACAAGTCACACAAGAGAAAGATATCAGCACAAGAGAAGAGGATATCAGCACAAGAGAAGAGAATATCAGCACAAGACAAGAGGAGATCGCGCAGAGGACACAGGTAGGTAACGGACAACGGCTGAACCCTCGGACTGAGGGGGCAGGCTGAAACTGCACAAGTCAGCACAAGAGAAGAGGATATCAGCACAAGAGAAGAGAATATCAGCACAAGACAAGAGGAGATCGCGCAGAGGACACAGGTAGGCAACGGACAATGGCTGAACCCTCGGACTGAGGGGGCAGGCTGAAACTGCACAAGTCAGCACAAGAGAAGAGGATATCAGCACAAGAGAAGAGAATATCAGCACAAGACAAGAGGAGATCGCGCAGAGGACACAGGTAGGTAACGGACAACGGCTGAACCCTCGGACTGAGGGGGCAGGCTGAAACTGCACAAGTCAGCACAAGAGAAGAGGATATCAGCACAAGAGAAGAGAATATCAGCACAAGACAAGAGGAGATCGCGCAGAGGACACAGGTAGGTAACGGACAACGGCTGAACCCTCGGACTGAGGGGGCAGGCTGAAACTGCACAAGTCAGCACAAGAGAAGAGGATATCAGCACAAGAGAAGAGAATATCAGCACAAGACAAGAGGAGATCGCGCAGAGGACACAGGTAGGTAACGGACAACGGCTGAACCCTCGGACTGAGGGGGCAGGCTGAAAAACTCAGCACAAGAGAAAGTCAGCACAAGAGAAGAGGATATCAGCACAAGAGAAGAGAATATCAGCACAAGACAAGAGGAGATCGCGCAGAGGACACAGGTAGGTAACGGACAACGGCTGAACCCTCGGACTGAGGGGGCAGGCTGAAACTGCACAAGTCAGCACAAGAGAAGAGGATATCAGCACAAGAGAAGAGAATATCAGCACAAGACAAGAGGAGATCGCGCAGAGAGGACACAGGTAGGTAACGGACAACGGCTGAACCCTCGGACTGAGGGGGCAGGCTGAAACTGCACAAGTCAGCACAAGAGAAGAGGATATCAGCACAAGAGAAGAGAATATCAGCACAAGACAAGAGGAGATCGCGCAGAGGACACAGGTAGGTAACGGACAACGGCTGAACCCTCGGACTGAGGGGGCAGGCTGAAACTGCACAAGTCAGCACAAGAGAAGAGGATATCAGCACAAGAGAAGAGAATATCAGCACAAGACAAGAGGAGATCGCGCAGAGGACACAGGTAGGTAACGGACAACGGCTGAACCCTCGGACTGAGGGGGCAGGCTGAAACTGCACAAGTCAGCACAAGAGAAGAGGATATCAGCACAAGAGAAGAGAATATCAGCACAAGACAAGAGGAGATCGCGCAGAGGACACAGGTAGGTAACGGACAACGGCTGAACCCTCGGACTGAGGGGGCAGGCTGAAACTGCACAAGTCAGCACAAGAGAAGAGGATATCAGCACAAGAGAAGAGAATATCAGCACAAGACAAGAGGAGATCGCGCAGAGGACACAGGTAGGTAACGGACAATGGCTGAACCCTCGGACTGAGGGGGCAGGCTGAAACTGCACAAGTCAGCACAAGAGAAGAGGATATCAGCACAAGAGAAGAGAATATCAGCACAAGACAAGAGGAGATCGCGCAGAGGACACAGGTAGGTAACGGACAACGGCTGAACCCTCGGACTGAGGGGGCAGGCTGAAACTGCACAAGTCAGCACAAGAGAAGAGGATATCAGCACAAGAGAAGAGAATATCAGCACAAGACAAGAGGAGATCGCGCAGAGGACACAGGTAGGTAACGGACAACGGCTGAACCCTCGGACTGAGGGGGCAGGCTGAAACTGCACAAGTCAGCACAAGAGAAGAGGATATCAGCACAAGAGAAGAGAATATCAGCACAAGACAAGAGGAGATCGCGCAGAGGACACAGGTAGGTAACGGACAACGGCTGAACCCTCGGACTGAGGGGGCAGGCTGAAACTGCACAAGTCAGCACAAGAGAAGAGGATATCAGCACAAGAGAAGAGAATATCAGCACAAGACAAGAGGAGATCGCGCAGAGGACACAGGTAGGTAACGGACAACGGCTGAACCCTCGGACTGAGGGGGCAGGCTGAAACTGCACAAGTCAGCACAAGAGAAGAGGATATCAGCACAAGAGAAGAGAATATCAGCACAAGACAAGAGGAGATCGCGCAGAGGACACAGGTAGGTAACGGACAACGGCTGAACCCTCGGACTGAGGGGGCAGGCTGAAACTGCACAAGTCAGCACAAGAGAAGAGGATATCAGCACAAGAGAAGAGAATATCAGCACAAGACAAGAGGAGATCGCGCAGAGGACACAGGTAGGTAACGGACAACGGCTGAACCCTCGGACTGAGGGGGCAGGCTGAAACTGCACAAGTCAGCACAAGAGAAGAGGATATCAGCACAAGAGAAGAGAATATCAGCACAAGACAAGAGGAGATCGCGCAGAGGACACAGGTAGGTAACGGACAACGGCTGAACCCTCGGACTGAGGGGGCAGGCTGAAACTGCACTGCACAAGTCAGCACAAGAGAAGAGGATATCAGCACAAGAGAAGAATATCAGCACAAGACAAGAGGAGATCAGCGCAGAGGACACAGGTAGGTAACGGACAACGGCTGAACCCTCGGACTGAGGGGGCAGGCTGAAACTGCACAAGTCAGCACAAGAGAAGAGGATATCAGCACAAGAGAAGAGAATATCAGCACAAGACAAGAGGAGATCGCGCAGAGGACACAGGTAGGCAACGGACAACGGCTGAACCCTCCGACTGAGGGGGTAGGCTGAAACTGCACATGTCAGCACAAGACAAGAGGAGATCGCGCAGAGGACACAGGTAGGTAACGGACAACGGCTGAACCCTCGGACTGAGGGGGCAGGCTGAAACTGCACAAGTCAGCACAAGAGAAGAGGATATCAGCACAAGAGAAGAGAATATCAGCACAAGACAAGAGGAGATCGCGCAGAGGACACAGGTAGGTAACGGACAACGGCTGAACCCTCGGACTGAGGGGGCAGGCTGAAACTGCACAAGTCAGCACAAGAGAAGAGGATATCAGCACAAGAGAAGAGAATATCAGCACAAGACAAGAGGAGATCGCGCAGAGGACACAGGTAGGTAACGGACAACGGCTGAACCCTCGGACTGAGGGGGCAGGCTGAAACTGCACAAGTCAGCACAAGAGAAGAGGATATCAGCACAAGAGAAGAGAATATCAGCACAAGACAAGAGGAGATCGCGCAGAGGACACAGGTAGGTAACGGACAACGGCTGAACCCTCGGACTGAGGGGGCAGGCTGAAACTGCACAAGTCAGCACAAGAGAAGAGGATATCAGCACAAGAGAAGAGAATATCAGCACAAGACAAGAGGAGATCGCGCAGAGGACACAGGTAGGTAACGGACAACGGCTGAACCCTCGGACTGAGGGGGCAGGCTGAAACTGCACAAGTCAGCACAAGAGAAGAGGATATCAGCACAAGAGAAGAGAATATCAGCACAAGACAAGAGGAGATCGCGCAGAGGACACAGGTAGGTAACGGACAACGGCTGAACCCTCGGACTGAGGGGGCAGGCTGAAACTGCACAAGTCAGCACAAGAGAAGAGGATATCAGCACAAGAGAAGAGAATATCAGCACAAGACAAGAGGAGATCGCGCAGAGGACACAGGTAGGTAACGGACAACGGCTGAACCCTCGGACTGAGGGGGCAGGCTGAAACTGCACAAGTCAGCACAAGAGAAGAGGATATCAGCACAAGAGAAGAGAATATCAGCACAAGACAAGAGGAGATCGCGCAGAGGACACAGGTAGGTAACGGACAACGGCTGAACCCTCGGACTGAGGGGGCAGGCTGAAACTGCACAAGTCAGCACAAGAGAAGAGGATATCAGCACAAGAGAAGAGAATATCAGCACAAGACAAGAGAAGATCGCGCAGAGGACACAGGTAGGTAACGGACAACGGCTGAACCCTCGGACTGAGGGGGCAGGCTGAAACTGCACAAGTCAGCACAAGAGAAGAGGATATCAGCACAAGAGAAGAGAATATCAGCACAAGACAAGAGGAGATCGCGCAGAGGACACAGGTAGGTAACGGACAACGGCTGAACCCTCGGACTGAGGGGGCAGGCTGAAACTGCACAAGTCAGCACAAGAGAAGAGGATATCAGCACAAGAGAAGAGAATATCAGCACAAGACAAGAGGAGATCGCGCAGAGGACACAGGTAGGTAACGGACAACGGCTGAACCCTCGGACTGAGGGGGCAGGCTGAAACTGCACAAGTCAGCACAAGAGAAGAGGATATCAGCACAAGAGAAGAGAATATCAGCACAAGACAAGAGAAGATCGCGCAGAGGACACAGGTAGGCAACGGACAATGGCTGAACCCTCGGACTGAGGGGGCAGGCTGAAACTGCACAAGTCAGCACAAGAGAAGAGGATATCAGCACAAGAGAAGAGAATATCAGCACAAGACAAGAGGAGATCGCGCAGAGGACACAGGTAGGTAACGGACAACGGCTGAACCCTCGGACTGAGGGGCAGGCTGAAACTGCACAAGTCAGCACAAGAGAAGAGGATATCAGCACAAGAGAAGAGAATATCAGCACAAGACAAGAGGAGATCGCGCAGAGGACACAGGTAGGTAACGGACAACGGCTGAACCCTCGGACTGAGGGGGCAGGCTGAAACTGCACAAGTCAGCACAAGAGAAGAGGATATCAGCACAAGAGAAGAGAATATCAGCACAAGACAAGAGGAGATCGCGCAGAGGACACAGGTAGGTAACGGACAACGGCTGAACCCTCGGACTGAGGGGGCAGGCTGAAACTGCACAAGTCAGCACAAGAGAAGAGGATATCAGCACAAGAGAAGAGAATATCAGCACAGACAAGAGAGGAGATCGCGCAGAGGACACAGGTAGGTAACGGACAACGGCTGAACCCTCGGACTGAGGGGGCAGGCTGAAACTGCACAAGTCAGCACAAGAGAAGAGGATATCAGCACAAGAGAAGAGAATATCAGCACAAGACAAGAGGAGATCGCGCAGAGGACACAGGTAGGTAACGGACAACGGCTGAACCCTCGGACTGAGGGGGCAGGCTGAAACTGCACAAGTCAGCACAAGAGAAGAGGATATCAGCACAAGAGAAGAGAATATCAGCACAAGACAAGAGGAGATCGCGCAGAGGACACAGGTAGGTAACGGACAACGGCTGAACCCTCGGACTGAGGGGGCAGGCTGAAACTGCACAAGTCAGCACAAGAGAAGAGGATATCAGCACAAGAGAAGAGAATATCAGCACAAGACAAGACAAGGAGATCGCGCAGAGGACACAGGTAGGTAACGGACAACGGCTGAACCCTCGGACTGAGGGGGCAGGCTGAAACTGCACAAGTCAGCACAAGAGAAGAGGATATCAGCACAAGAGAAGAGAATATCAGCACAAGACAAGAGGAGATCGCGCAGAGGACACAGGTAGGTAACGGACAACGGCTGAACCCTCGGACTGAGGGGGCAGGCTGAAACTGCACAAGTCAGCACAAGAGAAGAGGATATCAGCACAAGAGAAGAGAATATCAGCACAAGACAAGAGGAGATCGCGCAGAGGACACAGGTAGGTAACGGACAACGGCTGAACCCTCGGACTGAGGGGCAGGCTGAAACTGCACATCAGCACAAGAGAAGAGGTCAGCACAAGAGAAGAGGATATCAGCACAAGACAAGAGGAGATCGCGCAGAGGACACAGGTAGGTAACGGACAACGGCTGAACCCTCGGACTGAGGGGGCAGGCTGAAACTGCACAAGTCAGCACAAGAGAAGAGGATATCAGCACAAGAGAAGAGAATATCAGCACAAGACAAGAGGAGATCGCGCAGAGGACACAGGTAGGTAACGGACAACGGCTGAACCCTCGGACTGAGGGGGCAGGCTGAAACTGCACAAGTCAGCACAAGAGAAGAGGATATCAGCACAAGAGAAGAGAATATCAGCACAAGACAAGAGGAGATCGCGCAGAGGACACAGGTAGGTAACGGACAACGGCTGAACCCTCGGACTGAGGGGGCAGGCTGAAACTGCACAAGTCAGCACAAGAGAAGAGGATATCAGCACAAGAGAAGAGAATATCAGCACAAGACAAGAGAAGATCGCGCAGAGGACACAGGTAGGTAACGGACAACGGCTGAACCCTCGGACTGAGGGGGCAGGCTGAAACTGCACAAGTCAGCACAAGAGAAGAGGATATCAGCACAAGAGAAGAGAATATCAGCACAAGACAAGAGGAGATCGCGCAGAGGACACAGGTAGGTAACGGACAACGGCTGAACCCTCGGACTGAGGGGGCAGGCTGAAACTGCACAAGTCAGCACAAGAGAAGAGGATATCAGCACAAGAGAAGAGAATATCAGCACAAGACAAGAGGAGATCGCGCAGAGGACACAGGTAGGTAACGGACAACGGCTGAACCCTCGGACTGAGGGGCAGGCTGAAACTGCACAAGTCAGCACAAGAGAAGAGGATATCAGCACAAGAGAAGAGAATATCAGCACAAGACAAGAGGAGATCGCGCAGAGGACACAGGTAGGTAACGGACAACGGCTGAACCCTCGGACTGAGGGGGCAGGCTGAAACTGCACAAGTCAGCACAAGAGAAGAGGATATCAGCACAAGAGAAGAGAATATCAGCACAAGACAAGAGGAGATCGCGCAGAGGACACAGGTAGGTAACGGACAACGGCTGAACCCTCGGACTGAGGGGGCAGGCTGAAACTGCACAAGTCAGCACAAGAGAAGAGGATATCAGCACAAGAGAAGAGAATATCAGCACAAGACAAGAGGAGATCGCGCAGAGGACACAGGTAGGTAACGGACAACGGCTGAACCCTCGGACTGAGGGGCAGGCTGAAACTGCACAAGTCAGCACAAGAGAAGAGGATATCAGCACAAGAGAAGAGAATATCAGCACAAGACAAGAGGAGATCGCGCAGAGGACACAGGTAGGTAACGGACAACGGCTGAACCCTCGGACTGAGGGGGCAGGCTGAAACTGCACAAGTCAGCACAAGAGAAGAGGATATCAGCACAAGAGAAGAGAATATCAGCACAAGACAAGAGGAGATCGCGCAGAGGACACAGGTAGGTAACGGACAACGGCTGAACCCTCGGACTGAGGGGGCAGGCTGAAACTGCACAAGTCAGCACAAGAGAAGAGGATATCAGCACAAGAGAAGAGAATATCAGCACAAGACAAGAGGAGATCGCGCAGAGGACACAGGTAGGTAACGGACAACGGCTGAACCCTCGGACTGAGGGGGCAGGCTGAAACTGCACAAGTCAGCACAAGAGAAGAGGATATCAGCACAAGAGAAGAGAATATCAGCACAAGACAAGAGGAGATCGCGCAGAGGACACAGGTAGGTAACGGACAATGGCTGAACCCTCGGACTGAGGGGGCAGGCTGAAACTGCACAAGTCAGCACAAGAGAAGAGGATATCAGCACAAGAGAAGAGAATATCAGCACAAGACAAGAGGAGATCGCGCAGAGGACACAGGTAGGTAACGGACAACGGCTGAACCCTCGGACTGAGGGGGCAGGCTGAAACTGCACAAGTCAGCACAAGAGAAGAGGATATCAGCACAAGAGAAGAGAATATCAGCACAAGACAAGAGAATATCAGCACAAGACAAGAGAGAGAAGAGAATATCAGCACAAGACAAGCGCAGAGGACACAGGTAGGTAACGGACAACGGCTGAACCCTCGGACTGAGGGGGCAGGCTGAAACTGCACAAGTCAGCACAAGAGAAGAGGATATCAGCACAAGAAGAGAATATCAGCACAAGACAAGAGGAGATCGCGCAGAGGACACAGGTAGGTAACGGACAACGGCTGAACCCTCGGACTGAGGGGGCAGGCTGAAACTGCACAAGTCAGCACAAGAGAAGAGGATATCAGCACAAGAGAAGAGAATATCAGCACAAGACAAGAGGAGATCGCGCAGAGGACACAGGTAGGTAACGGACAACGGCTGAACCCTCGGACTGAGGGGGCAGGCTGAAACTGCACAAGTCAGCACAAGAGAAGAGGATATCAGCACAAGAGAAGAGAATATCAGCACAAGACAAGAGGAGATCGCGCAGAGGACACAGGTAGGTAACGGACAACGGCTGAACCCTCGGACTGAGGGGGGCAGGCTGAAACTGCACAAGTCAGCACAAGAGAAGAGGATATCAGCACAAGAGAAGAGAATATCAGCACAAGACAAGAGGAGATCGCGCAGAGGACACAGGTAGGTAACGGACAACGGCTGAACCCTCGGACTGAGGGGGCAGGCTGAAACTGCACAAGTCAGCACAAGAGAAGAGGATATCAGCACAAGAGAAGAGAATATCAGCACAAGACAAGAGGAGATCGCGCAGAGGACACAGGTAGGTAACGGACAACGGCTGAACCCTCGGACTGAGGGGGCAGGCTGAAACTGCACAAGTCAGCACAAGAGAAGAGGATATCAGCACAAGAGAAGAGAATATCAGCACAAGACAAGAGGAGATCGCGCAGAGGACACAGGTAGGTAACGGACAACGGCTGAACCCTCGGACTGAGGGGGCAGGCTGAAACTGCACAAGTCAGCACAAGAGAAGAGGATATCAGCACAAGAGAAGAGAATATCAGCACAAGACAAGAGGAGATCGCGCAGAGGACACAGGTAGGTAACGGACAACGGCTGAACCCTCGGACTGAGGGGGCAGGCTGAAACTGCACAAGTCAGCACAAGAGAAGAGGATATCAGCACAAGAGAAGAGAATATCAGCACAAGACAAGAGGAGATCGCGCAGAGGACACAGGTAGGTAACGGACAACGGCTGAACCCTCGGACTGAGGGGGCAGGCTGAAACTGACAAGTCAGCACAAGAGAAGAGGATATCAGCACAAGAGAAGAGAATATCAGCACAAGACAAGAGGAGATCGCGCAGAGGACACAGGTAGGTAACGGACAACGGCTGAACCCTCGGACTGAGGGGGCAGGCTGAAACTGCACAAGTCAGCACAAGAGAAGAGGATATCAGCACAAGAGAAGAGAATATCAGCACAAGACAAGAGGAGATCGCGCAGAGGACACAGGTAGGTAACGGACAACGGCTGAACCCTCGGACTGAGGGGGCAGGCTGAAACTGCACAAGTCAGCACAAGAGAAGAGGATATCAGCACAAGAGAAGAGAATATCAGCACAAGACAAGAGGAGATCGCGCAGAGGACACAGGTAGGTAACGGACAACGGCTGAACCCTCGGACTGAGGGGGCAGGCTGAAACTGCACAAGTCAGCACAAGAGAAGAGGATATCAGCACAAGAGAAGAGAATATCAGCACAAGACAAGAGGAGATCGCGCAGAGGACACAGGTAGGTAACGGACAACGGCTGAACCCTCGGACTGAGGGGGCAGGCTGAAACTGCACAAGTCAGCACAAGAGAAGAGGATATCAGCACAAGAGAAGAGAATATCAGCACAAGACAAGAGGAGATCGCGCAGAGGACACAGGTAGGTAACGGACAACGGCTGAACCCTCGGACTGAGGGGGCAGGCTGAAACTGCACAAGTCAGCACAAGAGAATGATATCAGCACAAGAGAAGAGATATCAGCACAAGACAAGAGGAGATCGCGCAGAGGACACAGGTAGGTAACGGACAACGGCTGAACCCTCGGACTGAGGGGGCAGGCTGAAACTGCACAAGTCAGCACAAGAGAAGAGGATATCAGCACAAGAGAAGAGAATATCAGCACAAGACAAGAGGAGATCGCGCAGAGGACACAGGTAGGTAACGGACAACGGCTGAACCCTCGGACTGAGGGGGCAGGCTGAAACTGCACAAGTCAGCACAAGAGAAGAGGATATCAGCACAAGAGAAGAGAATATCAGCACAAGACAAGAGGAGATCGCGCAGAGGACACAGGTAGGTAACGGACAACGGCTGAACCCTCGGACTGAGGGGGCAGGCTGAAACTGCACAAGTCAGCACAAGAGAAGAGGATATCAGCACAAGAGAAGAGAATATCAGCACAAGACAAGAGGAGATCGCGCAGAGGACACAGGTAGGTAACGGACAACGGCTGAACCCTCGGACTGAGGGGGCAGGCTGAAACTGCACAAGTCAGCACAAGAGAAGAGGATATCAGCACAAGAGAAGAGAATATCAGCACAAGACAAGAGGAGATCGCGCAGAGGACACAGGTAGGTAACGGACAACGGCTGAACCCTCGGACTGAGGGGGCAGGCTGAAACTGCACAAGTCAGCACAAGAGAAGAGGATATCAGCACAAGAGAAGAGAATATCAGCACAAGACAAGAGGAGATCGCGCAGAGGACACAGGTAGGTAACGGACAACGGCTGAACCCTCGGACTGAGGGGGCAGGCTGAAACTGCACAAGTCAGCACAAGAGAAGAGGATATCAGCACAAGAGAAGAGAATATCAGCACAAGACAAGAGGAGATCGCGCAGAGGACACAGGTAGGTAACGGACAACGGCTGAACCCTCGGACTGAGGGGGCAGGCTGAAACTGCACAAGTCAGCACAAGAGAAGAGGATATCAGCACAAGAGAAGAGAATATCAGCACAAGACAAGAGGAGATCGCGCAGAGGACACAGGTAGGTAACGGACAACGGCTGAACCCTCGGACTGAGGGGGCAGGCTGAAACTGCACAAGTCAGCACAAGAGAAGAGGATATCAGCACAAGAGAAGAGAATATCAGCACAAGACAAGAGGAGATCGCGCAGAGGACACAGGTAGGTAACGGACAACGGCTGAACCCTCGGACTGAGGGGGCAGGCTGAAACTGCACAAGTCAGCACAAGAGAAGAGGATATCAGCACAAGAGAAGAGAATATCAGCACAAGACAAGAGGAGATCGCGCAGAGGACACAGGTAGGTAACGGACAACGGCTGAACCCTCGGACTGAGGGGGCAGGCTGAAACTGCACAAGTCAGCACAAGAGAAGAGGATATCAGCACAAGAGAAGAGAATATCAGCACAAGACAAGAGGAGATCGCGCAGAGGACACAGGTAGGTAACGGACAACGGCTGAACCCTCGGACTGAGGGGGCAGGCTGAAACTGCACAAGTCAGCACAAGAGAAGAGGATATCAGCACAAAGAAGAGAATATCAGCACAAGACAAGAGGAGATCGCGCAGAGGACACAGGTAGGTAACGGACAACGGCTGAACCCTCGGACTGAGGGGGCAGGCTGAAACTGCACAAGTCAGCACAAGAGAAGAGGATATCAGCACAAGAGAAGAGAATATCAGCACAAGACAAGAGGAGATCGCGCAGAGGACACAGGTAGGTAACGGACAACGGCTGAACCCTCGGACTGAGGGGGCAGGCTGAAACTGCACAAGTCAGCACAAGAGAAGAGGATATCAGCACAAGAGAAGAGAATATCAGCACAAGACAAGAGGAGATCGCGCAGAGGACACAGGTAGGTAACGGACAACGGCTGAACCCTCGGACTGAGGGGGCAGGCTGAAACTGCACAAGTCAGCACAAGAGAAGAGGATATCAGCACAAGAGAAGAGAATATCAGCACAAGACAAGAGGAGATCGCGCAGAGGACACAGGTAGGCAACGGACAACGGCTGAACCCTCGGACTGAGGGGGCAGGCTGAAACTGCACAAGTCAGCACAAGAGAAGAGGATATCAGCACAAGAGAAGAGAATATCAGCACAAGACAAGAGGAGATCGCGCAGAGGACACAGGTAGGTAACGGACAACGGCTGAACCCTCGGACTGAGGGGGCAGGCTGAAACTGCACAAGTCAGCACAAGAGAAGAGGATATCAGCACAAGAGAAGAGAATATCAGCACAAGACAAGAGGAGATCGCGCAGAGGACACAGGTAGGTAACGGACAACGGCTGAACCCTCGGACTGAGGGGGCAGGCTGAAACTGCACAAGTCAGCACAAGAGAAGAGGATATCAGCACAAGAGAAGAGAATATCAGCACAAGACAAGAGGAGATCGCGCAGAGGACACAGGTAGGTAACGGACAACGGCTGAACCCTCGGACTGAGGGGGCAGGCTGAAACTGCACAAGTCAGCACAAGAGAAGAGGATATCAGCACAAGAGAAGAGAATATCAGCACAAGACAAGAGAAGATCGCGCAGAGGACACAGGTAGGTAACGGACAACGGCTGAACCCTCGGACTGAGGGGGCAGGCTGAAACTGCACAAGTCAGCACAAGAGAAGAGGATATCAGCACAAGAGAAGAGAATATCAGCACAAGACAAGAGGAGATCGCGCAGAGGACACAGGTAGGTAACGGACAACGGCTGAACCCTCGGACTGAGGGGGCAGGCTGAAACTGCACAAGTCAGCACAAGAGAAGAGGATATCAGCACAAGAGAAGAGAATATCAGCACAAGACAAGAGGAGATCGCGCAGAGGACACAGGTAGGTAACGGACAACGGCTGAACCCTCGGACTGAGGGGGCAGGCTGAAACTGCACAAGTCAGCACAAGAGAAGAGGATATCAGCACAAGAGAAGAGAATATCAGCACAAGACAAGAGGAGATCGCGCAGAGGACACAGGTAGGTAACGGACAACGGCTGAACCCTCGGACTGAGGGGGCAGGCTGAAACTGCACAAGTCAGCACAAGAGAAGAGGATATCAGCACAAGAGAAGAGAATATCAGCACAAGACAAGAGGAGATCGCGCAGAGGACACAGGTAGGTAACGGACAACGGCTGAACCCTCGGACTGAGGGGGCAGGCTGAAACTGCACAAGTCAGCACAAGAGAAGAGGATATCAGCACAAGAGAAGAGAATATCAGCACAAGACAAGAGGAGATCGCGCAGAGGACACAGGACACAGGTAGGTAACGGACAACGGCTGAACCCTCGGACTGAGGGGGCAGGCTGAAACTGCACAAGTCAGCACAAGAGAAGAGGATATCAGCACAAGAGAAGAGAATATCAGCACAAGACAAGAGGAGATCGCGCAGAGGACACAGGTAGGTAACGGACAACGGCTGAACCCTCGGACTGAGGGGGCAGGCTGAAACTGCACAAGTCAGCACAAGAGAAGAGGATATCAGCACAAGAGAAGAGAATATCAGCACAAGACAAGAGGAGATCGCGCAGAGGACACAGGTAGGTAACGGACAACGGCTGAACCCTCGGACTGAGGGGGCAGGCTGAAACTGCACAAGTCAGCACAAGAGAAGAGGATATCAGCACAAGAGAAGAGAATATCAGCACAAGACAAGAGGAGATCGCGCAGAGGACACAGGTAGGTAACGGACAACGGCTGAACCCTCGGACTGAGGGGGCAGGCTGAAACTGCACAAGTCAGCACAAGAGAAGAGGATATCAGCACAAGAGAAGAGAATATCAGCACAAGACAAGAGGAGATCGCGCAGAGGACACAGGTAGGTAACGGACAACGGCTGAACCCTCGGACTGAGGGGGCAGGCTGAAACTGCACAAGTCAGCACAAGAGAAGAGGATATCAGCACAAGAGAAGAGAATATCAGCACAAGACAAGAGGAGATCGCGCAGAGGACACAGGTAGGTAACGGACAACGGCTGAACCCTCGGACTGAGGGGGCAGGCTGAAACTGCACAAGTCAGCACAAGAGAAGAGGATATCAGCACAAGAGAAGAGAATATCAGCACAAGACAAGACAAGAGGAGATCGCGCAGAGGACACAGGTAGGTAACGGACAACGGCTGAACCCTCGGACTGAGGGGGCAGGCTGAAACTGCACAAGTCAGCACAAGAGAAGAGGATATCAGCACAAGAGAAGAGAATATCAGCACAAGACAAGAGGAGATCGCGCAGAGGACACAGGTAGGTAACGGACAACGGCTGAACCCTCGGACTGAGGGGGCAGGCTGAAACTGCACAAGTCAGCACAAGAGAAGAGGATATCAGCACAAGAGAAGAGAATATCAGCACAAGACAAGAGGAGATCGCGCAGAGGACACAGGTAGGTAACGGACAACGGCTGAACCCTCGGACTGAGGGGGCAGGCTGAAACTGCACAAGTCAGCACAAGAGAAGAGGATATCAGCACAAGAGAAGAGAATATCAGCACAAGACAAGAGGAGATCGCGCAGAGGACACAGGTAGGTAACGGACAACGGCTGAACCCTCGGACTGAGGGGGCAGGCTGAAACTGCACAAGTCAGCACAAGAGAAGAGAAGAGGATATCAGCACAAGAGAAGAGAATATCAGCACAAGACAAGAGGAGATCGCGCAGAGGACACAGGTAGGTAACGGACAACGGCTGAACCCTCGGACTGAGGGGGCAGGCTGAAACTGCACAAGTCAGCACAAGAGAAGAGGATATCAGCACAAGAGAAGAGAATATCAGCACAAGACAAGAGGAGATCGCGCAGAGGACACAGGTAGGTAACGGACAACGGCTGAACCCTCGGACTGAGGGGGCAGGCTGAAACTGCACAAGTCAGCACAAGAGAAGAGGATATCAGCACAAGAGAAGAGAATATCAGCACAAGACAAGAGGAGATCGCGCAGAGGACACAGGTAGGTAACGGACAACGGCTGAACCCTCGGACTGAGGGGGCAGGCTGAAACTGCACAAGTCAGCACAAGAGAAGAGGATATCAGCACAAGAGAAGAGAATATCAGCACAAGACAAGAGGAGATCGCGCAGAGGACACAGGTAGGTAACGGACAATGGCTGAACCCTCGGACTGAGGGGGCAGGCTGAAACTGCACAAGTCAGCACAAGAGAAGAGGATATCAGCACAAGAGAAGAGAATATCAGCACAAGACAAGAGGAGATCGCGCAGAGGACACAGGTAGGTAACGGACAACGGCTGAACCCTCGGACTGAGGGGGCAGGCTGAAACTGCACAAGTCAGCACAAGAGAAGAGGATATCAGCACAAGAGAAGAGAATATCAGCACAAGACAAGAGGAGATCGCGCAGAGGACACAGGTAGGTAACGGACAACGGCTGAACCCTCGGACTGAGGGGGCAGGCTGAAACTGCACAAGTCAGCACAAGAGAAGAGGATATCAGCACAAGAGAAGAGAATATCAGCACAAGACAAGAGGAGATCGCGCAGAGGACACAGGTAGGTAACGGACAACGGCTGAACCCTCGGACTGAGGGGGCAGGCTGAAACTGCACAAGTCAGCACAAGAGAAGAGGATATCAGCACAAGAGAAGAGAATATCAGCACAAGACAAGAGGAGATCGCGCAGAGGACACAGGTAGGTAACGGACAACGGCTGAACCCTCGGACTGAGGGGGCAGGCTGAAACTGCACAAGTCAGCACAAGAGAAGAGGATATCAGCACAAGAGAAGAGAATATCAGCACAAGACAAGAGGAGATCGCGCAGAGGACACAGGTAGGCAACGGACAACGGCTGAACCCTCGGACTGAGGGGGCAGGCTGAAACTGCACAAGTCAGCACAAGAGAAGAGGATATCAGCACAAGAGAAGAGAATATCAGCACAAGACAAGAGGAGATCGCGCAGAGGACACAGGTAGGTAACGGACAACGGCTGAACCCTCGGACTGAGGGGGCAGGCTGAAACTGCACAAGTCAGCACAAGAGAAGAGGATATCAGCACAAGAGAAGAGAATATCAGCACAAGACAAGAGGAGATCGCACAGAGGACACATGTAGGTAACGGACAACGACTGAACCCTCGGACTGAGGGGTAGGCTGAAACTGCACAAGTCAGCACAAGAGAAGAGGATATCAGCACAAGAGAAGAGAATATCAGCACAAGACAAGAGGAGATCGCGCAGAGGACACAGGTAGGTAACGGACAACGGCTGAACCCTCGGACTGAGGGGGCAGGCTGAAACTGCACAAGTCAGCACAAGAGAAGAGGATATCAGCACAAGAGAAGAGAATATCAGCACAAGACAAGAGGAGATCGCGCAGAGGACACAGGTAGGTAACGGACAACGGCTGAACCCTCGGACTGAGGGGGCAGGCTGAAACTGCACAAGTCAGCACAAGAGAAGAGGATATCAGCACAAGAGAAGAGAATATCAGCACAAGACAAGAGGAGATCGCGCAGAGGACACAGGTAGGTAACGGACAACGGCTGAACCCTCGGACTGAGGGGGCAGGCTGAAACTGCACAAGTCAGCACAAGAGAAGAGGATATCAGCACAAGAGAAGAGAATATCAGCACAAGACAAGAGGAGATCGCGCAGAGGACACAGGTAGGTAACGGACAACGGCTGAACCCTCGGACTGAGGGGGCAGGCTGAAACTGCACAAGTCAGCACAAGAGAAGAGGATATCAGCACAAGAGAAGAGAATATCAGCACAAGACAAGAGGAGATCGCGCAGAGGACACAGGTAGGTAACGGACAACGGCTGAACCCTCGGACTGAGGGGGCAGGCTGAAACTGCACAAGTCAGCACAAGAGAAGAGGATATCAGCACAAGAGAAGAGAATATCAGCACAAGACAAGAGGAGATCGCGCAGAGGACACAGGTAGGTAACGGACAACGGCTGAACCCTCGGACTGAGGGGGCAGGCTGAAACTGCACAAGTCAGCACAAGAGAAGAGGATATCAGCACAAGAGAAGAGAATATCAGCACAAGACAAGAGGAGATCGCGCAGAGGACACAGGTAGGTAACGGACAACGGCTGAACCCTCGGACTGAGGGGGCAGGCTGAAACTGCACAAGTCAGCACAAGAGAAGAGGATATCAGCACAAGAGAAGAGAATATCAGCACAAGACAAGAGGAGATCGCGCAGAGGACACAGGTAGGTAACGGACAACGGCTGAACCCTCGGACTGAGGGGGCAGGCTGAAACTGCACAAGTCAGCACAAGAGAAGAGGATATCAGCACAAGAGAAGAGAATATCAGCACAAGACAAGAGGAGATCGCGCAGAGGACACAGGTAGGTAACGGACAACGGCTGAACCCTCGGACTGAGGGGGCAGGCTGAAACTGCACAAGTCAGCACAAGAGAAGAGGATATCAGCACAAGAGAAGAGAATATCAGCACAAGACAAGAGGAGATCGCGCAGAGGACACAGGTAGGTAACGGACAACGGCTGAACCCTCGGACTGAGGGGGCAGGCTGAAACTGCACAAGTCAGCACAAGAGAAGAGGATATCAGCACAAGAGAAGAGAATATCAGCACAAGACAAGAGGAGATCGCGCAGAGGACACAGGTAGGTAACGGACAACGGCTGAACCCTCGGACTGAGGGGGCAGGCTGAAACTGCACAAGTCAGCACAAGAGAAGAGGATATCAGCACAAGAGAAGAGAATATCAGCACAAGACAAGAGGAGATCGCGCAGAGGACACAGGTAGGTAACGGACAACGGCTGAACCCTCGGACTGAGGGGGCAGGCTGAAACTGCACAAGTCAGCACAAGAGAAGAGGATATCAGCACAAGAGAAGAGAATATCAGCACAAGACAAGAGAAGATCGCGCAGAGGACACAGGTAGGTAACGGACAACGGCTGAACCCTCGGACTGAGGGGGCAGGCTGAAACTGCACAAGTCAGCACAAGAGAAGAGGATATCAGCACAAGAGAAGAGAATATCAGCACAAGACAAGAGGAGATCGCGCAGAGGACACAGGTAGGTAACGGACAACGGCTGAACCCTCGGACTGAGGGGGCAGGCTGAAACTGCACAAGTCAGCACAAGAGAAGAGGATATCAGCACAAGAGAAGAGAATATCAGCACAAGACAAGAGGAGATCGCGCAGAGGACACAGGTAGGTAACGGACAACGGCTGAACCCTCGGACTGAGGGGGCAGGCTGAAACTGCACAAGTCAGCACAAGAGAAGAGGATATCAGCACAAGAGAAGAGAATATCAGCACAAGACAAGAGGAGATCGCGCAGAGGACACAGGTAGGTAACGGACAACGGCTGAACCCTCGGACTGAGGGGGCAGGCTGAAACTGCACAAGTCAGCACAAGAGAAGAGGATATCAGCACAAGAGAAGAGAATATCAGCACAAGACAAGAGGAGATCGCGCAGAGGACACAGGTAGGTAACGGACAACGGCTGAACCCTCGGACTGAGGGGGCAGGCTGAAACTGCACAAGTCAGCACAAGAGAAGAGGATATCAGCACAAGAGAAGAGAATATCAGCACAAGACAAGAGGAGATCGCGCAGAGGACACAGGTAGGTAACGGACAACGGCTGAACCCTCGGACTGAGGGGGCAGGCTGAAACTGCACAAGTCAGCACAAGAGAAGAGGATATCAGCACAAGAGAAGAGAATATCAGCACAAGACAAGAGGAGATCGCGCAGAGGACACAGGTAGGTAACGGACAACGGCTGAACCCTCGGACTGAGGGGGCAGGCTGAAACTGCACAAGTCAGCACAAGAGAAGAGGATATCAGCACAAGAGAAGAGAATATCAGCACAAGACAAGAGGAGATCGCGCAGAGGACACAGGTAGGTAACGGACAACGGCTGAACCCTCGGACTGAGGGGGCAGGCTGAAACTGCACAAGTCAGCACAAGAGAAGAGGATATCAGCACAAGAGAAGAGAATATCAGCACAAGACAAGAGGAGATCGCGCAGAGGACACAGGTAGGTAACGGACAACGGCTGAACCCTCGGACTGAGGGGGCAGGCTGAAACTGCACAAGTCAGCACAAGAGAAGAGGATATCAGCACAAGAGAAGAGAATATCAGCACAAGACAAGAGGAGATCGCGCAGAGGACACAGGTAGGTAACGGACAACGGCTGAACCCTCGGACTGAGGGGGCAGGCTGAAACTGCACAAGTCAGCACAAGAGAAGAGGATATCAGCACAAGAGAAGAGAATATCAGCACAAGACAAGAGAGGAGATCGCGCAGAGGACACAGGTAGGCAACGGACAATGGCTGAACCCTCGGACTGAGGGGGCAGGCTGAAACTGCACAAGTCAGCACAAGAGAAGAGGATATCAGCACAAGAGAAGAGAATATCAGCACAAGACAAGAGGAGATCGCGCAGAGGACACAGGTAGGTAACGGACAACGGCTGAACCCTCGGACTGAGGGGGCAGGCTGAAACTGCACAAGTCAGCACAAGAGAAGAGGATATCAGCACAAGAGAAGAGAATATCAGCACAAGACAAGAGGAGATCAGCACAAGCAGAGGACACAGGTAGGTAACGGACAACGGCTGAACCCTCGGACTGAGGGGGCAGGCTGAAACTGCACAAGTCAGCACAAGAGAAGAGGATATCAGCACAAGAGAAGAGAATATCAGCACAAGACAAGAGGAGATCGCGCAGAGGACACAGGTAGGTAACGGACAACGGCTGAACCCTCGGACTGAGGGGGCAGGCTGAAACTGCACAAGTCAGCACAAGAGAAGAGGATATCAGCACAAGAGAAGAGAATATCAGCACAAGACAAGAGGAGATCGCGCAGAGGACACAGGTAGGTAACGGACAACGGCTGAACCCTCGGACTGAGGGGGCAGGCTGAAACTGCACAAGTCAGCACAAGAGAAGAGGATATCAGCACAAGAGAAGAGAATATCAGCACAAGACAAGAGGAGATCGCGCAGAGGACACAGGTAGGTAACGGACAACGGCTGAACCCTCGGACTGAGGGGGCAGGCTGAAACTGCACAAGTCAGCACAAGAGAAGAGGATATCAGCACAAGAGAAGAGAATATCAGCACAAGACAAGAGGAGATCGCGCAGAGGACACAGGTAGGTAACGGACAACGGCTGAACCCTCGGACTGAGGGGCAGGCTGAAACTGCACAAGTCAGCACAAGAGAAGAGGATATCAGCACAAGAGAAGAGAATATCAGCACAAGACAAGAGGAGATCGCGCAGAGGACACAGGTAGGTAACGGACAACGGCTGAACCCTCGGACTGAGGGGCAGGCTGAAACTGCACAAGTCAGCACAAGAGAAGAGGATATCAGCACAAGAGAAGAGAATATCAGCACAAGACAAGAGGAGATCGCGCAGAGGACACAGGTAGGTAACGGACAACGGCTGAACCCTCGGACTGAGGGGGCAGGCTGAAACTGCACAAGTCAGCACAAGAGAAGAGGATATAAACACAAGAGAAGAGAATATCAGCAC
Source organism: Oncorhynchus nerka (assembly GCF_034236695.1). Taxonomy (NCBI): domain Eukaryota; kingdom Metazoa; phylum Chordata; class Actinopteri; order Salmoniformes; family Salmonidae; genus Oncorhynchus; species Oncorhynchus nerka. The sequence goes on from NW_027039075.1 coordinate 44,194, forward strand.
AAGACGAGGAGATCGCGCAGAGGACACAGGTAGGTAACGGACAACGGCTGAACCCTCGGACTGAGGGGGCAGGCTGAAACTGCACAAGTCAGCACAAGAGAAGAGGATATCAGCACAAGAGAAGAGAATATCAGCACAAGACAAGAGGAGATCGCGCAGAGGACACAGGTAGGTAACGGACAACGGCTGAACCCTCGGACTGAGGGGGCAGGCTGAAACTGCACAAGTCAGCACAAGAGAAGAGGATATCAGCACAAGAGAAGAGAATATCAGCACAAGACAAGAGGAGATCGCGCAGAGGACACAGGTAGGTAACGGACAACGGCTGAACCCTCGGACTGAGGGGGCAGGCTGAAACTGCACAAGTCAGCACAAGAGAAGAGGATATCAGCACAAGAGAAGAGAATATCAGCACAAGACAAGAGGAGATCGCGCAGAGGACACAGGTAGGTAACGGACAACGGCTGAACCCTCGGACTGAGGGGGCAGGCTGAAACTGCACAAGTCAGCACAAGAGAAGAGGATATCAGCACAAGAGAAGAGAATATCAGCACAAGACAAGAGGATATCAGCACAAGACAAGAGAAGATCGCGCAGAGGACACAGGTAGGTAACGGACAACGGCTGAACCCTCGGACTGAGGGGGCATGCTGAAACTGCACAAGTCAGCACAAGAGAAGAGGATATCAGCACAAGAGAAGAGAATATCAGCACAAGACAAGAGGAGATCGCGCAGAGGACACAGGTAGGTAACGGACAACGGCTGAACCCTCGGACTGAGGGGGCAGGCTGAAACTGCACAAGTCAGCACAAGAGAAGAGGATATCAGCACAAGAGAAGAGAATATCAGCACAAGACAAGAGAAGATCGCGCAGAGGACACAGGTAGGCAACGGACAATGGCTGAACCCTCGGACTGAGGGGGCAGGCTGAAACTGCACAAGTCAGCACAAGAGAAGAGGATATCAGCACAAGAGAAGAGAATATCAGCACAAGACAAGAGGAGATCGCGCAGAGGACACAGGTAGGTAACGGACAACGGCTGAACCCTCGGACTGAGGGGGCAGGCTGAAACTGCACAAGTCAGCACAAGAGAAGAGGATATCAGCACAAGAGAAGAGAATATCAGCACAAGACAAGAGGAGATCGCGCAGAGGACACAGGTAGGTAACGGACAATGGCTGAACCCTCGGACTGAGGGGGCAGGCTGAAACTGCACAAGTCAGCACAAGAGAAGAGGATATCAGCACAAGAGAAGAGAATATCAGCACAAGACCAAGAGGAGATCGGACTGAGGGGCAGAAGGTCACACAGAGAAGAGGTCAGCACAAGAGAAGGAATATCAGCACGGCTGAACCTCGGACACAGGGGGCAGGCTGAAACTGAGGGGGCAGGCTGAAACTGTCAGCACAAGAGAAGAGGATATCAGCACAAGAGAAGAGAATATCAGCACAAGACAAGAGAAGATCAGCAAGCAGAGGACACAGGTAGGTAACGGACAACGGCTGAACCCTCGGACTGAGGGGGCAGGCTGAAACTGCACAAGTCAGCACAAGAGAAGAGGATATCAGCACAAGAGAAGACAATATCAGCACAAGACAAGAGGAGATAGCACAGAGGACACAGGTAGGTAACGGACAACGGCTGAACCCTCGGACTGAGGGGGCAGGCTGAAACTGCACAAGTCAGCACAAGAGAAGAGGATATCAGCACAAGAGAAGAGAATATCAGCACAAGACAAGAGGAGATCGCGCAGAGGACACAGGTAGGCAACGGACAATGGCTGAACCCTCGGACTGAGGGGGCAGGCTGAAACTGCACAAGTCAGCACAAGAGAAGAGGATATCAGCACAAGAGAAGAGAATATCAGCACAAGACAAGAGGAGATCGCGCAGAGGACACAGGTAGGTAACGGACAACGGCTGAACCCTCGGACTGAGGGGGCAGGCTGAAACTGCACAAGTCAGCACAAGAGAAGAGGATATCAGCACAAGAGAAGAGAATATCAGCACAAGACAAGAGAAGATCGCGCAGAGGACACAGGTAGGCAACGGACAATGGCTGAACCCTCGGACTGAGGGGGCAGGCTGAAACTGCACAAGTCAGCACAAGAGAAGAGGATATCAGCACAAGAGAAGAGAATATCAGCACAAGACAAGAGGAGATAGCGCAGAGGACACAGGTAGGTAACGGACAACGGCTGAACCCTCGGACTGAGGGGGCAGCACAGGGATATCAGCACAAGAGAGGAACAGCACAAGAGAAGAGTCAGCACAAGACAAAGAGAAGAGGACACATATCAGCACAAGAGAAGAGAATATCAGC
>NW_027039076.1:0-22459 GCF_034236695.1 Oncorhynchus nerka
ACACAGCAGCACAGCAACACAGCAACACAGCAGCACAGCAGCACAGCAACACAGCAACACAGCAGCACAGCAACACAGCAACACAGCAACACAGCAACACAGCAACACAGCAGCACAACAACACAACAACACAGCAACACAACAACACAGCAACACAGCAACACAACAACACAGCAACACAGCAGCACAGCAACACAGCAACACAACAACACAGCAACACAGCAACACAGCAACACAGCAACACAACAACACAGCAACACAGCAACACAGCAACACAGCAGCACAGCAACACAGCAACACAACAACACAGCAACACAGCAACACAGCAACACAGCAGCACAGCAACACAGCTTAATAATGGAACTGCATTATATGGACATTTCAGCGAGGCTTCAGCTAAAATATTAAACATCTCATTTAAGATGACCCTTTGGAACATTGCTACTGCATTAAGTCAAAAAAACAGCTGTGATATTTAAGTAGCAAACTATTTCAGAGAGGAATGTTCATAGAATCCTAGTCGTTGGAAGTAGAGGTGCTGAGGATGCTGCTGCACCCCCCCTGAAAAATCTGATTTATTTTCTTCACTAAAGTAGTGGGCCTTTTATGAGTCTTGTATTAACGGACCAATATAGCTGTCTGTAGAGGGGGGGGGGGGGTGATGTGTATCTCTTCACTAACACTGACGTTGTCCTTCGTGCCACTAAAGCATATTGAATTTGAATTGAGAGAGAGAGGCTTGGGCAAGGAGAGAGAGAGAGAGAGAGAGAGAGAGAGAGAGAGAGAGAGAGAGAGAGGTGAGAGAGAAACAGAGAGAGAGAGAATGTGAGAGAGAGAAACAGAGAGAGAGAAACAGAGAGAGAGAGAATGTGAGAGAGAGAAACAGAGAGAGAGAAACAGAGAGAGAGAGAATGTGAGAGAGAGAAACAGAGAGAGAGAGAGAGAGAGAGAGAGAGAGAGAGAGAGAGAGAGAGAGAGAGAGAGAGAGAGTGAGAGACAGAGGGATTGTGGGGAGCAGTGACCAGTGGTATGATATTCACACTATGGAGCAGAGGTCCCTTGAGTTATGTGATTCATATCATGGATAGCACCTCTCCTGCCGTTGGTCCACAGCCCTGTAATATAGCTGGTGTACAACAGCAGTAATGGATCCTGCCTGACTGGCCAGATGCTGTGTTCCGCTCCTCCTGGAACACTCAGCTTGCTGGTATTAGCCTGGAAATGTCTGGCCACAAGCCTGCCTGACTGAGCTGCTCTGAATTCACGTCTATCTCACCTCACATCACAGGCCTGGTGAGGGGGTCCGTTTAGGATTTAAATACCCACTGCCACCCCCTCTCCCTTACTCCATAGGTCACATAGGTTTTCTCCCAAATGGCTCCATATTCCCTACATAGTGCACTACTTTTGACTTTTGGGACACAAAGACAATGCCATCTAGTCAGAGGCTCATTTCACCTGCAACAAAGTGCTAAATAAGGGATTGTTTGAAAGTCGCTCATATAAACATTGCCAAACATTTTTTTACAGGTAACATACATACATACATCTTCTGTGTGAATTGGGTGTTCTGTCTGAAATGGGTGTTCTGTCTGAAATGGGTGTTCTGTCTGAAATGGGTGTTCTGTCTGAAATGGGTGTTCTGTCTGAAATGGGTATTCTGTCTGAAATGAGTATTCCGTCTGAAATGAGTATTCTGTCTGAAATGACTATTCTGTCTGAAATGACTATTCTGTCTAAAATGGGTATGTTCCAGCAACACTTAGCACAAACACCCCACCATAACTGCTCTAGACAGCCCTGTCACTGAGACTTATTAGCCTGGTCCCAGTACCCTGTCACTGAGACATGTTAGCCTGGTTACAGTGCCCTGTCACTGAGACTAATTAGCCTGGTTACAGTGCCCTGTCACTGAGACTTATTAGCCTGGTCACAGTGCCCTGTCACTGAGACTTATTAGCCTGGTCACAGTGCCCTGTCACTGAGACTTATTAGCCTGGTCACAGTGCCCTGTCACTGAGACTTATTAGCCTGGTCACAGTACCCTGTCACTGAGACTTATTAGCCTGGTCGCCGTGCCCTGTCACTGAGACTTATTAGCCTGGTCACAGTGCCCTGTCACTGAGACTTATTAGCCTGGTCACAGTGCCCTGTCACTGAGACTTATTGGCCTCGTCACTCTGTGCCCAGTCACTGAGACTTATTAGCCTGGTCACAGTGCCCTGTCACTGAGACTTATTAGCCTGGTCACAGTGCCCTGTCACTGAGACTTATTAGCCTGGTCACAGTGCCTCTGAGAAATAGACAACTCTGAAAACAGGGCTCTGTGAAATGCACCACTATGTGAAATGCACCACTCTGAAAACAGGCCTCTGTAAAATGCACCACTATGTGAAATGCACCACTCTGTGAAATGCACCACTCTGTGAAATGCACCACTATGTGAAATGCACCACTCTGAAAACAGGCCTCTGTGAAATGCACCACTCTGAAAACAGGGCTCTGTGAAATGCACCACTATGTGAAATGCACCACTCTGAAAACAGGGCCCTGTGAAATGCACCACTATGTGAAATGCACCACTATGTGAAATGCACCACTATGTGAAATGCACCACTCTGAAAACAGGCCTCTGTGAAATGCACCACTATGTGAAATGCACCACTCTGTGAAATGCACCACTATGTGAAATGCACCACTATGTGAAATGCACCACTCTGAAAACAGGCCTCTGTGAAATGCACCACTATGTGAAATGCACCACTCTGTGAAATGCACCACTATGTGAAATGCACCACTATGTGAAATGCACCACTATGTGAAATGCACCACTCTGAAAACAGGCCTCTGTGAAATGCACCACTATGTGAAATGCACCACTATGTGAAATGCACCACTCTGAAAACAGGCCTCTGTAAAATGCACCACTTGACAAAATGCTTGGCACTGTGAAATTCATGTTACTTTGTCATGGAGGGTAACAGTGATGTCCCTCCTCTCTGTCAGGGAGGGTAACAGTGATGTCTCTCCTCTCTGTCAGGGAGGGTAACAGTGATGTCTCTCCTCTCTGACAGGGAGGGTAACAGTGATGTCTCTCCTCTCTGACAGGGAGGGTAACAGTGATGTCTCTCCTCTCTGTCAGGGAGGGTAACAGTGATGTCTCTCCTCTCTGTCAGGGAGGGTAACAGTGATGTCTCTCCTCTCTGTCAGGGAGGGTAACAGTGATGTGTCTCCTCTCTGACAAGGAGGGTAACAGTGATGTCTCTCCTCTCTGGGTGCATTGTAAACTCCTCTCCACTGCCAGCAGTGATTTTCACAGTGATGGAGTTAGCTCTCCTCTCTGAGTGCATTGTAAACAGCAGTGATTTTCACAGTGATGGAGTTAGCTCTCCTCTCTGAGTGCATTGTAAACAGCAGTGATTTTCACAGTGATGGAGTTAGCTCTCCTCTCTGAGTGCATTGTAAACAGCAGTGATTTTCACAGTGATGGAGTTAGCTCTCCTCTCTGGGTGCATTGTAAACTCCTCTCCACTGCCAGCAGTGATTTTCACAGTGATGGAGTTAGCTCTCCTCTCTGAGTGCATTGTAAACAGCAGTGATTTTCACAGTGATGGAGTTAGCTCTCCTCTCTGAGTGCATTGTAAACAGCAGTGATTTTCACAGTGATGGAGTTAGCTCTCCTCTCTGAGTGCATTGTAAACAGCAGTGATTTTCACAGTGATGGAGTTAGCTCTCCTCTCTGAGTGCATTGTAAACAGCAGTGATTTTCACAGTGATGGAGTTAGCTCTCCTCTCTGAGTGCATTGTAAACAGCAGTGATTTTCACAGTGATGGAGTTAGCTCTCCTCACTCTCTCTCTCAAGGAATCAGCGGGTATTGAAATGAGAGAGAAGGTGAGTTGTAGCCCCACAGCCGTTATCCACATAGAAATGCATTAAGAGCGTTTCAAAAGGGAACTATATGGATCAGTCCAGGCCTGTAGAATGCACAATAGTGAAGCATAGCAGTTTCTCACCTGGACATGAAGAAGGGAACTAAAAGTGTATCATTCTGTCCAGGTCTGGACATGAAACAGATTTTCACAGCTGAATTATTTTGCCATTTTTCTTTTCTCTCTCAAAGTGATTCCTGGGACGGCTCTCTGAGATGTGGCAGTGGAGACGTTCCCTGTTTCTTTCATTCAGCCATGACCATGAGGACAGACACATACACACACACACACACAAACCCTCAAGAAGACATCCTGCCAAACAACATTTGGTTTTCTGCCATTGGTTGAACATGACCTCATTTCAGGAAGTTGCATCACAAAGACGTGTTGTGTTTCCTCCCACATGCTCTAATGCTCAGAGTCTTCCAACTAGGGACCTCTAATCATGGAGCAGCGTTGGCACATCAAAAGACCCACACACACACACACACACACACACACACACACACACACACACACACACACACACACACACACACACACACACACACACACACACACACACACACACACATTAAGTACAGTTGCAGGTGCAGCAGGATGGAGAGAGGTTCTGCATGTGCCTGAGACATCCTGTAATTGGAGAACAAACTCTGAGTGTTTATCTGAAAACAACTGAGGTTAATTGAGTAAGGGACTTGGTATGACTATAAAGATCTCTGAGAAGACTCATAGCAATTCTGAGTAAAAGATCTATGATCTGTTGTTATTCCTTGAGGAAAAGATTCTGAGAAGAATTTGAGGAAAGGATTCTGAGGAAAGGATTCTGAGGAAAGGATTCTGAGGAAAGAATTCTGAGGAAAGGATTCTGAGGAAAGGATTCTGAGGAAAGGATTCTGAGTAAAGAATTTATGAAAGGATTCTGGAGGAAAGGATTCTGAGGAAAGGATTCTGAGTAAAGAATTTGACGAAAGAATTCTGAGGAAAGGATTCTGAGGAAAGGATTCCAGTAGAAAACTAGCCTCTCTCTTCCCTCTCCACTCTTCTTCTCTCCATTCAACGGCATTGTTTAGCTAATGGAGGTGAGAAAGACACACACACACCTTTGGGATCTTAGGCATGATGAATGAGGAGTCTATCTACAGTGCCCGAAAATATTCAGACCCCTTGACTTTTTCCACATTTTTTACGTTACAGCCTTATTCTAAAATGTAGGAGTTTCTCCCATTCTTCTCTGCAGATCCTGTCAAGCTCTGTCAGGTTGATGAGGAGCCGCCTGTGCACAGATATTTTCAGGTCTTCCAGAAATGTTTGACTGGGTTCAAGTCTGGGCTCTGGCTGGGCCACTCAAGGACATTCAGACACTGTCCCGAAGCCACTCCTGTGTTGTCTTGGCTGTGTGCTTAGGGTCATTGTCCTGTTGGGGCTAACCATCGCCCCAGTCTGAGGTCCGGGAGCGCTGTTGAGCAGGTTTTCATCGAGTATCTCTCTGTACTTTGTCCGCTCATCTTTGCCTCGATCCTGACTAGTCTCCCCAGTCCCTGCCGCTGAAAAACACCCCCACAGCATGATGCTTCCACCAGCACGATTCACTGTAGGGATGGTGACAGGTTTATTAACAGTGAAAGAAATGGCTCTGAAGTGCTTATTCTGTGTTTTTCTTCAGTTCTAAGTCATGATGCAACATGGGTGGGTGATGCTACAGTGTTCTTCTGTGTGACATTTCAAATGAATGACCACAACATGGTCTGCATCCCAACAACACCATATTCCCTATAAAGTGCACTACTTTAGAACCAGAGCCCCTACAGACCTGTTGAAAGCATTACAGATATAGTCATAGTCTCTTCATCTGATTTATAATGTCATCTAAAGCCCCAAATGAATTCAGCTGATTGAAACAGATCTACTGATTTTAGAATGTTTGGCTCATTCTTTTAAAATGACCCTTTTTCGTGGTTTCCAATTGGTAGTTACAGTCTTGTCCCATCGCTGCAACTCCCTACGGACTCGGGAGAGGCGAAGGTCGAGAGCCGCGCCTCCGATACACAAACCAGCCAAGCCGCACTGCTTCTGGCACACAATGCCCACGTAACCCGGGAAGCCAGCCGCACCAATGTGTTGAAGGAAACACCTACACACTGGTGACCGTGTCAGCGTGCATAGCACCATGACTCCACAGGAGTCACTAAAGCGTGATGGGACAAGAACCAAGAAGCTGTAGGACGACCAGGATGTTCTCTGCTTAGTGAATCCCTCCAGATCAGAGACTGTAGGGATGACCAGGGATGTTCTCTGTTTAGTGAGTCCTCCAGATCAGAGGCAGTAGGGATGACCAGGGATGTTCTCTGTTTAGAATCCTCCAGATCAGAGACTGTAGGGATGACCAGGGATGTTCTCTGTTTAGTGAGTCCTCCAGATCAGAGGCAGTAGGGATGACCAGGGATGTTCTCTGTTTAGTGAGTCCCAGATCAGAGGTAGTAGGGACGGCCAGGGATGTTCTCTTCTGTTTAGTGAGTCCTCCAGATCGGAGGCAGTAGGGATGACCAGGGGATGTTCTCTCTGTTTAGTGAGTCCTCCAGATCGGGAGGCAGTAGGGATGACCAGGATGTTCTCTGTTTAGTGAGTCCTCCAGATTAGAGTGGTAGGGATGACCAGGGATGTTCTCCGTTTAGTGAGTCCTCCAGATCAGAGGCAGTAGGGATGACCAGGATGTTCTCTGTTTAGTGAGTCCTCCAGATCAGAGGGTAGGGATGACTGGGATGTTCTCTGTTTAGTGAGTCCTCCAGATCAGAGGCTGTAGGGACCACTCAGGATGTTCTCTGTTTAGTGAGTCCTCCAGATCAGAGGCTGTAGGGACGACCAGGGATGTTCTCTGTTTAGTGAGTCCTCCAGATCAGAGGCAGTAGGGATGACCAGGGATGTTCTCTGTTTAGTGAGTCTTCCAGATCAGAGGCAGTAGGGACGACCAGGGATGTTCTCTGTTTAGTGAGTCTACCAGATCAGAGGGTAGGGATGACCAGGGATGTTCTCTGTTTAGTGAGTCCTCCCAGATCAGAGGCAGTAGGGATGACCAGGGATGTTCTCTGTTTAGTGAATCCACCAGCTCAGATGCAGAAGGACGACTAGGGATGTTCTCTGTTTAGTGAGTCCTCCAGATCAGAGGCAGTAGGGACGACCAGGATGTTCTCTGTTTAGTGAGTCCTCCAGATAAGAGGCTGTAGGGACGACCAGGGATGTTCTCTGTTTAGTGAGTCCTCCAGATCAGAGGTAGGATGACCAGGGATGTTCTGTTTAGTGAGTCCTCCAGATCAGAGTAGTAGGGACCCACTCAGGATGTTCTCTGTTTAGTGAGTCCTCCAGATCAGAGGCAGTATGGACGACCAGGATGTTCTCTGTTTAGTGAGTCCTCCAGATCAGAGGCTGTAGGGATGACCAGGGATGTTCTCTGTTTAGTGAGTCCTCCAGATCAGAGGCAGTAGGGACGACCAGGGATGTTCTCTGTTTAGTGAGTCCTCCAGATCAGAGAGGCTGTAGGGATGACCAGGATGTTCTCTCTGTTTAGTGAGTCCTCCAAATCAGGGAAGTAGGGATGACCAGGATGTTCTCTGTTTAGTGAGTCCACCAGATCGGAGGCAGTAGGGATGACCAGGATGTTCTCTGTTTAGTGAGTCCTCCAGATCAGAGGCTGTAGGGACGACCATGGATGTTCTCTGTTTAGGTGAGTCCTCCAGATCAGAGGTAGTAGGGATGACCAGGATGTTCTCTGTTTAGTGAGTCCTCCAGATCAGAGGCTGTAGGGACGACCATGGATGTTCTCTATAAAGTGCACTACTTTAGAACCAGAGCCCTACAGACCTGTTGAAAGCATTACAGATATAGTCATAGTCTTCCATCTGATTTATAATGTCATCTAAAGCCCCAAATGAATTCAGCTGGGATTGAAACAGATCTACTGATTTGTAGAATGTTTGGCTCATTCTTTTTAAATTACCCTTTTTCGTGGTTTCCAATTGGTAGTTACAGTCTTGTCCCATCGCTGCAACTCCCTACGGACTCGGGAGAGGCGAAGGTCGAGAGCGTCTTCCGATACACAAACCAGCCAAGCCGCACTGCTTCCTTGGCACAATGCCCACGTAACCCGGGAAGCCAGCCGCACTAATGTGTTGGAAGGAACACCTGCACACCTGGCGACCGTGTCAGCGTGCATAGCACACCATGACTTTCCACAGGAGTCACTAAAGCGTGATGGGACAAGAACCAAGAACTGCCCCTGCTGGTCAAACCTCTCCCTAACCTGGATGACACTGGCTGTGACAGAGCCTGGACTCAACCAGGATCTCTAGTGGCACAGTTGGCAATGCGATGCAGTGCCTTAGACCACTGCACCACCCGGGAGTCTGTTTTCTCATTCTGATCACATTTGAGGTTGTTTTCTCATTTTTATGAACATTTGGGTCAATATTAATTAAACTGTTATTAATTATCATGGGAATGGCTGAGAGCAAACGATGATGATAACCATCACAGAGTGTGTGTGTGTGTGTGTGTGTGTGTGTGTGTGTGTGTGTGTGTGTGTGTGTGTGGTCATAGGGTTCCTTACAGGACACTAAATCACAGGGATGCCAAAGTAAATACACTCCCTGGCTAATTATCTGTCTGTCTGTGTGGTGAATGAGAACAAATGACATTGTGCTGGCTCCTGATAAGTGGAAAAGTACCCAATTGTCCTACTTGAGTAAAAGTAAAGATACCTTTTTTCTTTTTTCTCCCCCACTGTAGTGTCCAATTGTTGTAGTAGCTACTTTCTTGTCTCATCGCCACAACTCCCCGTACGGGCTCGGGAGAGGCGAAGGCTGAAAGTCATGCGTCCTCCGACACAACCCAACCAGCCGCACTGTTCTTTACACAGCGCGCATCCAACCCGGAAGCCAGCCGAGGGAAACACTGCGGCACCTGGCAACCTTGGTTAGCGCGCACTGCGCCCGCCAGCCCAGGAGTCATTGGTGCGATGAGACAAGTGACATCCTTACCACCAGGCCCTCCTAACCCGGACGACGCTAGGCCAATTGTGCTGCCGCTCACGGACCTCCCGGTCGCGGGTCGGTTACGACAGAGCCTGGGCGCGAATCAGGACTCTGATGGCACAGCTGGCGCTGCAGTACAGCACTTAACCACTGCGCCACTCCGGGAGGCCCAAGTAAAGATACCTTAACAGAAAATGACTCAAGTAAAAGTGAAAGTCACCCATTAAAATACTACTTGAATAAAAGCCTAAAAAATATTTAGTTTTAAATATACTTAAGTTTAAAAATTAAATGTAAAAATCCATTCAAATTCCTTATATTAAGCAAACTAGACGGTACAATATTTTTGTTTTTTACATTTACGGATAGCCAGGGGCCACGCCTAACATCATTTAAAAACAAAGCATTTGTGTTTAGTGAGTCCTCCAGATCAGAGGCAGTATGGATGACCAGGGATGTTCTCTGTTTAGTGAGTCCTCCAGATCAGAGGCAGTAGGGATGACCAGGGATGTTCTCTGTTTAGTGAGTCCTCCAGATCGGGAGGCAGGGATGACCAGGGATGTTCTCTGTTTAGTGAGTCCTCCAGATTAGAGGCAGTAGGGATGACCGGGATGTTCTCTTGTTTAGTGAGTCCTCCTCCAGATCAGAGGCTGTAGGGATGACCAGGGATGTTCTCTGTTTAGTGAGTCCTCCAGATCAGAGGCAGTAGGGACGACCAGGATGTTCTCTGTTTAGTGAGTCCTCCAGATCAGAGGCTGTAGGGATGACCAGGGATGTTCTCGTTTAGTGAGTCCTCCAGATCAGAGGCAGTAGGGATGACCGGGATGTTCTCTGTTTAGTGAGTCCTCCAGATCAGAGGCTGTAGGGACGACCAGTGATGTTCTCTGTTTAGTGAGTCCTCCAGATCAGAGGCTGTAGGGACGACCAGGATGTTCTCTGTTTAGTGAGTCCTCCAGATCAGAGGCAGTAGGGACCCACTCAGGATGTTCTCTGTTTAGTGAGTCTTCCAGATCAGAGGCAGTAGGACGACCAGGATGTTCTCTGTTTAGTGAGTCTACCAGATCAGAGGCAGTAGGGATGACCAGGGATGTTCTCTGTTTAGTGAGTCCTCCAGATCAGAGGCAGTAGGGATGACCAGGGATGTTCTCTGTTTAGTGAATCCACCAGCTCAGATGCAGAAGGGACGACCAGGGATGTTCTCTGTTTAGTGAGTCCTCCAGATCAGAGGCAGTAGGGGCGACCAGGGATGTTCTCTGTTTAGTGAGTCCTCCAGATAAGAGGCTGTAGGGACGACCAGGGATGTTCTCTGTTTAGTGAGTCCTCCAGATCAGAGGCAGTAGGGATGACCAGGGATGTTCTCTGTTTAGTGAGTCCTCCAGATCAGAGGTAGTAGGGACGACCAGGGATGTTCTCTGTTTAGTGAGTCCTCCAGATCAGAGGCAATATGGACGACCAGGGATGTTCTCTGTTTAGTGAGTCCTCCAGATCAGAGGCTGTAGGGATGACCAGGGATGTTCTCTGTTTAGTGAGTCCTCCAGATCAGAGGCAGTAGGGACGACCAGGGATGTTCTCTGTTTAGTGAGTCCTCCAGATCAGAGGCTGTAGGGATGACCAGGGATGTTCTCTGTTTAGTGAGTCCTCCAAATCAGAGGAAGTAGGGATGACCAGGATGTTCTCTGTTTAGTGAGTCCACCAGATCGGAGGCAGTAGGGATGACCAGGATGTTCTCTGTTTAGTGAGTCCTCCAGATCAGAGGCTGTAGGGGACGACCATGGATGTTCTCTGTTTAGTGAGTCCTCCAGATCAGAGGTAGTAGGGATGACCAGGGATGTTCTCTGTTTAGTGAGTCCTCCAGATCAGAGGCTGTAGGGACGCCATGGATGTTCTCTATAAAGTGCACTACTTTAGAACCAGAGCCCTACAGACCTGTTGAAAGCATTACAGATATAGTCATAGTCTCTTCATCTGATTTATAATGTCATCTAAAGCCCCAAATGAATTCAGCTGGGATTGAAACAGATCTACTGATTTGTAGAATGTTTGGCTCATTCTTTTAAATTACCCTTTTCGTGGTTTCCAATTGGTAGTTACAGTCTTGTCCCATCGCTGCAACTCCCCTACGGACTCGGGAGAGGCGAAGGTCGAGAGCCGTGCGTCTTCCGATACACAAACCAGCCAAGCCAAGCACTGCTTCTTGGCACAATGCCCACGTAACCCGGGAAGCCAGCCGCACCAATGTGTTGAAGGAAACACCTGTACACCTGGGCGACCGTGTCAGCGTGCATAGCACCATGACCTCCACAGGAGTCACTAAAGCGTGATGGGACAAGAACCAAGAACGTCCCTGCTGGTCAAACCCTCCCTAACCTGGATGACACTGGCTGTGACAGAGCCTGGACTCAAACTAGGATCTCTAGTGGCACAGCTGGCAATGCGATGCAGTGCCTTAGACCACTGCACCACCCGAGTCTGTTTTTCTCATTCTGATCACATTTGAGGTTGTTTTCTCATTTTTATGAACATTTGGGGTCAATATTAATTAAACTGTTATTAATTATCATGGAATGGCTGAGAGCAACGATGATGATAACCATCACAGAGTGTGTGTGTGTGTGTGTGTGTGTGTGTGTGTGTGTGTGTGTGTGTGTGTGTGTGTGTGTGTGTGTGGTCATAGGGTTCCTTACAGGACACTAAATCACAGGGATGCCAAAGTAAAATACACTCCTGGCTAATTATCTGTCTGTCTGTGTGGTGAATGAGAACAAATGACATTGTGCGCTGGCCCCTGATAAGTGGAAAAAGTACCCAATTGTCCTACTTGAGTAAAAGTAAAGATACCTTTTTTTTTTTTTTTCTCCCCAATTTGTAGTGTCCAATTGTTGTAGTAGCTACTTTCTTGTCTCATCGCTACAACTCCCGTACGGGCTCGGGAGAGGCGAAGGTTGAAAGTCATGCGTCCTCCGATACACAACCCAACCAGCCGCACTGCTTCTCTTTACACAGCGCATCCAACCCGGGAAGCCAGCCGGAGGAAACACCGTGCACCTGGCAACCTTGGTTAGCGCGCACTGCGCCCGCCAGCCACAGGAGTCGCTGGTGTGCGATGAGACAAGGACATCCCTACCACCAGGCCCTCCCTAACCCGGACGACGCTAGGCCATTGTGCGCCGCCCCACGGACCTCCCCCGGTCGCGGTCGGTTACTTACAGAGCCTGGCGCGAATCCAGGACTCTGATGGCACAGCTGGCGCTGCAGTACAGCACCCTTAACCACTGCGCCACCCGGGAGGCCCAAGTAAAGATACCTTAACAGAAAATGACTCAAGTAAAAGTGAAAGTCACCCATTAAAATACTACTTGAATAAAAGCCTAAAATATTTAGTTTTAAATATACTTAAGTTTAAAAATTAAATGTAAAAAATCCATTCAAATTCCTTATATTACAAACCAGACGGCACAATATTTTTGTTTTTTACATTTACGGATAGCCAGGGGCCACGCTCTAACATCATTTAAAAACAAAGCATTTGTGTTTAGTGAGTCCTCCAGATCAGAGGCAGTATGGATGACCAGGGATGTTCTCTGTTTAGTGAGTCCTCCAGATCAGAGGCAGTAAGGGATGACCAGGGATGTTCTGTTTAGTGAGTCCTCCAGATCGGAGGCAGTAGGATGACCAGGGATGTTCTCTGTTTAGTGAGTCCTCCAGATTAGAGGCAGTAGGGATGACCGGGGATGTTCTCTGTTTAGTGAGTCCTCCAGATCAGAGGCTGTAGGGATGACCAGGATGTTCTCTGTTTAGTGAGTCCTCCAGATCAGAGGCAGTAGGGACGACCAGGGATGTTCTCTGTTTAGTGAGTCTACCAGATCAGAGGCAGTAGGGATGACCAGGGATGTTCTCTGTTTAGTGAGTCCTCCAGATAAGAAGCAGTAGGGACGACCAGGGATGTTCTCTGTTTTCGTGAGTCCTCCAGATAAGAGGCAGTAGGGACGACCAGGATGTTCTCTGTTTAGTGAGTCCACCAGATCAGAGGCAGTAGGGACACCAGGGATGTTCTCTGTTTCATGGAGTCCTCCAGATAAGAGGCAGTAGGGACGACCAGGGATGTTCTCTGTTTAGTGAGTCCTCCAGATCAGAGGCAGTAGGGATGACCAGGGATGTTCTCTGTTTAGTGAGTCCACCAGATCAGAGGCAGTAGGGACGACCAGGGATGTTCTCTGTTTAGTGAGTCCACCAGATCAGAGGCAGTAGGGACGACCAGGATGTTCTCTCTGTTTAGTGAGTCCACCAGATCAGAGGCAGTAGGGACGACCAGGGATGTTCTCTGTTTAGTGAGTCCACCAGATCAGAGGCAGTAGGGATGACCAGGGATGTTCTCTGTTTCGTGAGTCCTCCAGATAAGAGGCAGTAGGGATGACCAGGATGTTCTCATTTGGGTGAGTCCTCCAGATAAGAGGCAGTAGGGATGACCAGGGATGTTCTCTGTTTAGTGAGTCCTCCAGATAAGAAGCAGTAGGGACGACCAGGGATGTTCTCTGTTTAGTGAGTCCACCAGATCAGAGGCAGTAGGGACAACCAGTTCTCTTTAAGTTTGGGAATTGACCATTTTCCTGTCCTGTTAAGCATTCAAAATGTAACGAGTACTTTTAGGTGTCAGAAAATGTATAGAGTAGAAAGTACAGACTTTCCGTTAGGAATGTAGTGAAGTAAAAGTAGTAAAAATATAAATAGTAAAGTACAGATACCCTAAAGACGACTTAAGTAGTACTTTACACCACTGGATAATGTACATCTTCCACAGTAACTGGTGGATATCAAAACAATACAACCCCGGCCACACTCTGGGACCCTTCCCAAGCGGCACCCTATTCCTACATAGTACTACTTTTGACCAGGGCCCCCATAGGGAATAGGGTGCCATTTGGGACACTGCCTCTGTGTAACGCTATGAGGCAGAAGTACCTCAGGCCTCATTGGGACTGTGCTGCTGCTCATTCAGCCGAGGAGAACAGCTACATGTGATTTAGCTGTCTGGCCCGTTGCTGCTGCTCTTTCAGCCGAGGAGAACAGCTACATGTGATTTAGCTGTCTGGCCCGTTGCTGCTGCTCTTTCAGCCGAGGAGAACAGCTACATGTGATTTAGCTGTCTGGCCCATTGCTGCTGCTCTTTCAGCCGAGGAGAACAGCTACATGTGATTTAGCTGACTGGCCCGTTGCTGCTGCTCTTTCAGCCGAGGAGAACAGCTACATGTGATTTAGCTGGCTGGCCCGTTGCTGCTGCTCTTTCAGCCGTGGAGAACAGCTACATGTGATTTAGCTGTCTGGCCCGTTGCTGCTGCTCTTTCAGCTGAGGAGAACAGCTACATGTGATTTAGCTGTCTGGCCCGTTGCTGCTGCTCTTTCAGCCGAGGAGAACAGCTACATGTGATTTAGCTGTCTGGCCCATTGCTGCTGCTCGTTCAGCCGAGGGGAACAGCTACATGTGATTTAGCTGGCTGGCCCATTGCTGCTGCTCTTTCAGCTGAGGAGAACAGCTACATGTGATTTAGCTGTCTGGCCCATTGCTGCTGCTCTTTCAGCTGAGGAGAACAGCTACATGTGATTTAGCTGACTGGCCCGTTGCTGCTGCTCGTTCAGCTGAGGAGAACAGCTACATGTGATTTAGCTGTCTGGCCCATTGCTGCTGCTCGTTCAGCCGAGGAGAACAGCTACATGTGATTTAGCTGACTGGCCCGTTGCTGCTGCTCTTTCAGCCGAGGAGAACAGCTACATGTGATTTAGCTGACTGGCCCGTTGCTGCTGCTCTTTCAGCCGAGGAGAACAGCAACATGTGATTTAGCTGGCTGGCCCGTTGCTGCTGCTCTTTCAGCCGTGGAGAACAGCTACATGTGATTTAGCTGTCTGGCCCGTTGCTGCTGCTCGTTCAGCCGAGGAGAACAGCTACATGTGATTTAGCTGTCTGGCCCATTGCTGCTGCTCTTTCAGCTGAGGAGAACAGCTACATGTGATTTAGCTGGCTGGCCCGTTGCTGCTGCTCGTTCAGCCGAGGAGAACAGCTACATGTGATTTAGCTGTCTGGCCCGTTGCTGCTGCTCTTTCAGCCGAGGAGAACAGCTACATGTGATTTAGCTGTCTGGCCCATTGCTGCTGCTCGTTCAGCCGAGGGGAACAGCTACATGTGATTTAGCTGGCTGGCCCATTGCTGCTGCTCTTTCAGCTGAGGAGAACAGCTACATGTGATTTAGCTGTCTGGCCCATTGCTGCTGCTCTTTCAGCTGAGGAGAACAGCTACATGTGATTTAGCTGACTGGCCCGTTGCTGCTGCTCGTTCAGCCGAGGAGAACAGCTACATGTGATTTAGCTGTCTGGCCCATTGCTGCTGCTCGATCAGCCGAGGAGAACAGCTACATGTGATTTAGCTGACTGGCCCGTTGCTGCTGCTCTTTCAGCGAGGGAGAACAGCTACATGTGATTTAGCTGACTGGCCCGTTGCTGCTGCTCTTTCAGCCGAGGAGAACAGCTACATGTGATTTAGCTGGCTGGCCCGTTGCTGCTGCTCTTTCAGCCGTGGAGAACAGCTACATGTGATTTAGCTGTCTGGCCCGTTGCTGCTGCTCGTTCAGCCGAGGAGAACAGCTACATGTGATTTAGCTGTCTGGCCCATTGCTGCTGCTCTTTCAGCTGAGGAGAACAGCTACATGTGATTTAGCTGGCTGGCCCGTTGCTGCTGCTCGTTCAGCCGAGGAGAACAGCTACATGTGATTTAGCTGACTGGCCCGTTGCTGCTGCTCGTTCAGCTGAGGAGAACAGCTACATGTGATTTAGCTGGCTGGCCCGTTGCTGCTGCTCGTTCAGCCGAGGAGAACAGCTACATGTGATTTAGCTGACTGGCCCGTTGCTGCTGCTCGTTCAGCCGAGGAGAACAGCTACATGTGATTTAGCTGGCTGGCCCGTTGCTGCTGCTCTTTCAGCCGTGGAGAACAGCTACATGTGATTTAGCTGTCTGGCCCGTTGCTGCTGCTCGTTCAGCCGAGGAGAACAGCTACATGTGATTTAGCTGTCTGGCCCATTGCTGCTGCTCTTTCAGCTGAGGAGAACAGCTACATGTGATTTAGCTGGCTGGCCCGTTGCTGCTGCTCGTTCAGCCGAGGAGAACAGCTACATGTGATTTAGCTGACTGGCCCGTTGCTGCTGCTCTTTCAGCTGAGGAGAACAGCTACATGTGATTTAGCTGACTGGCCCGTTGCTGCTGCTCGTTCAGCCGAGGAGAACAGCTACATGTGATTTAGCTGACTGGCCCGTTGCTGCTGTACGATCTGCTTGATTAAGGTCAGTTCAATATGACTGCGTACTGCAGATACATTACACTGCCCAATCTGCAAATTAACGAGTTTGTCCTAGTTTGTCCTACGAACACACACACACACACAAAACACACACACACACACACTATAAACACAGCTGTTGGACACGCAGGGTCAACACATCATCTCCTTGTCATCTCATTAAGCACATCTCAAATGGCACTGTATTCCTATATAGTGCACTACTGTTGACCAACAGTAAATACTGAGGCCAGGCAGAGCCTGAACACACACACACACACACACGTATACCCACAAGCACACACACACACACCTCCATAACTCACAGTAGGGATCCAGATGCCAGGGTATTGAGAGGGTACTAAGAGTAGTCTGGATACTAGTACATGATAAGAATGATTGTCAAACCTTGTAGTGACATTAGCACAGGGTCAAAACAAGGAGAAGGGGGGTGTGTTACCATTTCACATTTCTCTGGGCAAGAGAGTTACTTCTGCAAGTTTACATCTGTCCCTTTACTGCTGCTGTTTCCACATAGAATACATGTCTGTCCTAAAGGCCAGCAGAACCCCCAGTGTCCTGAAGGCCAGCAGAAACCCCCAGTGTCCTAAAGGCCAGCAGACCCCCCCCAGTGTCCTAAAGGCTAGCAGAACCCCCAGTGTCCTGAAGGCCAGCAGAAATCCCCAGTGTCCTAAAGGCCAGCAGAACCCCCCCAGTGTCCTGAAGGCCAGCAGAACCCCTCAGTGTCCTGAAGGCCAGCAGAACCCCTCAGTGTCCTGAAGGCCAGCAGAAACCCCCAGTGTCCTAAAGGCCAGCAGAACCCCCAGTGTCCTGAAGGCCAGCAGAACCTCTCAGTGTCCTGAAGGCCAGCAGAACCCTCAGTGTACTGAAGGCCAGCAGAACCCTCAGTGTCCTGAAGGCCAGCACAGAAAACCCCCCAGTGTCCTAAAGGCCAGCAGAACCCCCAGTGTCCTGAAGGCCAGCAGAACCTCTCAGTGTCCTGAAGGCCAGCAAGAACCCCTCAGTGTCCTGAAGGCCAGCAGAACCTCTCAGTGTCCTGAAGGCCAGCAGAACCCCTCAGTGTCCTGAAGGCCAGCAGAACCCCTCAGTGTCCTGAAGGCCAGCAGAAACCCCCAGTGTCCTAAAGGCCAGCAGAACCCCCAGTGTCTTGAAGGCCAGCAGAACCTCTCAGTGTCCTGAAGGCCAGCAAGAACCCCTCAGTGTCCTGAAGGCCAGCAGAACCCTCAAGTGTCCTAAAGGCCAGCAGAACCCCAGTGTCCTAAAGGCCAGCAGAACCCCCAGTGTCCTAAAGGCCAGCAGAGCCACCAAAGGCCAGCAGAACCTCTCAGTGTCCAGCTGGGCCAGCAGAGCCCTCAGTGTCCTGAAGGCCAGCAGAACCCCTCAGTGTCCTGAAGGCCAGCAGAACAGTGTCCTAAAGGCCAGCAGAACCCCCAGTGTCCTGAAGGCCAGCAGAACCTCTCAGTGTCCTGAAGGCCATCAGAACTCTCAGTGTCCTGAAGGCCAGCAGAACCCTCTCCAGTGTCCTGAAGAACCCCAGTGTCCCAAAAGCCAGCAGAACCTCTCAGTGTCCTGAAGGCCAGCAGAACCCTCAGTGTCCTGAAGGCCAGCAGAACCCTCAGTATCCTGAAGGCCAGCAGAACCTCCCAGTGTCCTGAAGGTCAGCAGAACCCCCTCCAGTGTCCTAAAAGACCAGCAGAACCCTCAGTGTCCTAAAGGCCAGCAGAACCCCTCAGTGTCCTAAAGACCAGCAGAACCCTCCCAGTGTCCTGAGACCAGCAGAACCCCCAGTGTCCTGAGGCCAGCAGAACCCCCCAGTGTCCTAAAGACCAGCAAAACCCCCAGTGTCCTGAAGACCAGCAGAACCCCTCAGTGTCCTGAACCACTCAGTGTCCTGAAGGCCAGCAGAACCCCTCAGTGTCCTGAAGGCCAGCAGAACCCCTCAGTGTCCTGAAGGCCAGCAGAACCCCTCAGTGTCCTAAAGGCCAGCAGAACCCCTCAGTGTCCTGGAAGACCAGCAGAACCCCCCAGTGTCCCAAAGGCCAGCCCCCAGTGTCCCAAAGACCAGCAGAACCCCTCAGTGTCCTGAAGACCAGCAGAACCTCCCCCCCAGTGTCCTAAAGGCCAGCAGACCCCCTCAGTGAGCCAGCAAACCTCAGTGTCCTGAAGGCCAGCAGAACCTCAGTGTCCTAAAGACCAGCAGAACTACCCAGTGTCCTAAAGGCCAGCAGAACCCCCAGTGTCCTAAAGGCCAGCAGAACCCCTCAGTGTCCTGGAAGGCCAGCAGAACCCCTCAGTGTCCTAAAGGCCAGCAGAATCCCTCAGTGTCCTAAAGACCAGCAGAACCCCCAGTGTCCTAAAGGCCAGCAGAACCCCCCCCCCCAGTGTCCAAAGACCAGCAGAACCCCCAGTGTCCTGGGAAGACCCTGAACTCTCCCCCCCCAGTGTCCAAAGGCCATGCAGAACCCCCAGTGTGGGTCCAAAGGCCAGCAGAACCTCAGTGTCCTGAAGGAACCCCAGTCCTGAAGGCCAGCAGAACCCCTCAGTGTCCTGAAGGCCAGCAGAACCCTCAGTGTCCTGCCAAGAACCCCCAGTGTCCTGAAGCCAGCAGAACCTCTCAGGTGTCCTGAAGGCCAGAAACCTCAGTGTCCTGAAGGCCAGCAGAACCTCTCAGTGTCCTGAAGAACCCCCAGTGTCCCAAAAGCCAGCAGAACTCTCAGTGTCCCAAAGGCCAGCAGAGTGTCCTAAAGGCCAGCAGAACCCCTCAGTATCCTGAAGGCCAGCAGAACCCCAGGGTCCTCAGCAGAACCCCTCCAGTGTCCTAAAGACCAGCAGAACTCCCTCAGTGTCGAAAGGCCAGCAAACCCTCAGTGTCCTAAAGACCAGCAGAAAGTGTCCTGAAGACCAGCAGAACCCCCCCAGTGTCCTAAAGGCCAGCAGAAACCCCCCAGTGTCCTAAAGACCAGCAAAACCCCTCAGTGTCCTGAAGACCAGCAGAACCCCTCAGTGTCCTCCAGTGTCCTGAAGGCCAGCAGAACCCCAGTGTCCTGAAGGCCAGCAGAACCCTCAGTGTCCTGTGTGTCCTGAAGGCCAGCAGAACCCCCAGTGTCCCCAAAGCGCTTGGGGAAATTTCCCCAGTGTCCTAAAGGCCACAGAACCCCCCTCATGTCCTGCAAGACCAGCAGAACCCCTGAGTGTCCCAAAGGCCACAGAACCCCAGTGTCCTAAAGGCCAGCAGAACCCCCCAGTGTCCCAGGCCAGCAGAACCCCCCAGTGTCCTAAAGACCAGTAGAACTCCCCAGTGTCCTAAAGGCCAGCAGAACTCTCCAGTGTCCCAAAGACCAGCAGAACCTCCATGCCCTAAAGGCCAGTGTCCAAGCAGAAAGTGTCCTAAAGGCCAGCAGAACCCCAGTGTCCTAAAGACCAGTGTTCAAGGCCAGCCAGAACCCCCAGTGTCCTAAAAAGGACCTCAAAGGCCAGCAGAACCACTCCCATAAACTGCTGCCCTGAAGGCCATATAACATATCATGTTAACTATAACTAACTGGAACAGCCAGGCATGTCGACCACACACATGTTATTCAACAGTTTTGAGTAAAAGAATAAACCCTTGAATAGTGGTTTATTCCTTTATTTGTGTGTGTGTGTGTCCAAATAACACCCTATTCCCTATGTCAGCGTTGGTGTGTGTGTTCCCAATACCCCCTACCCTCCAGCCTGGACAAACAAACCTGATTGAACTTTTCAACTATTCATTGACAAGTTGGTTAGGTGGTCTTTATCCGAGCTACAACAAAAACATATGTTGGGAGTGCTAGATTTCCCTATGTAGCAGAAAGCCGTATGGGTCCTGGTCAAAAGTAGGACACTACATAGGGAATAGGAGATCGATGCAGACGAGCCATTTGGGATGCAGACAGAGTCTATACGGGAAGGGTGCGACCTCCGTCAATCCAGGCTGTGTTCAGAGCAGCTGTAAATAATAATTCACTACGATGATATAATGGAGTCCTGGGGACACACACTGTCAAATGGCATTTAAGTATTTTAGCTGTTTCAGTTGTTTCAGCTAAACACCCACACACACACACACACACACACACATACACCACACACACACACACACACACACACACACACACACACACACACACACATACACACATGTACACACACACACATAGGTACAGAAACAGTGGGACACGTGGGGTGTTCTAGACTATAGGCTACAGAAACACGTTGTCTCTGATTGGGAGCCAGGTACAGCCACAAACATACAGGCTTGATAGTCTGTGGTTTACCAGAAACACACACGTTTGTGTTTTGTAGAGTTTGTGTTTGGACACAGGTAAACATGGAAACAACACACACACAAACACAGTCGAAACACACACATGAAACACTAACACTGTGGACATGGGTTTGGTTACACACACAGGCTCAGTTTTCTGACTCTGGTATCAGTTCTGGAAACCTGGTTCACCTGGAAACCTACCACAGGGACCCTCTTTACCAGCACCACCACCTGGGGTTT
Source organism: Oncorhynchus nerka (assembly GCF_034236695.1). Taxonomy (NCBI): domain Eukaryota; kingdom Metazoa; phylum Chordata; class Actinopteri; order Salmoniformes; family Salmonidae; genus Oncorhynchus; species Oncorhynchus nerka. Next base: position 20,833 of record NW_027039076.1, read on the forward strand.
CTACCACCACACACACACACACACACACACACACCACACCACCACAGAAACACTAACACACACGCCAGACTACACCCAACCATGTAAACCCTCCTAGGGTCTGTTTCTGATATAAGGCTGTTGTGGGATGGGAATCATCATTTGACTATCAGTTGTCAATGGTGCAATGTGTGTGTCTGTGACTATATATGTGTGATGTGTGTGTAAGGGGAGAGGTTTCTGTACAAGTGTCCGCAACATCGATGTTAAGATGTTAAGATGTCACTGTACCAGGTGTACAGCAGCTGTTTACACATTCACCCCTGGTCCCGTGACATTGTGGGATTTTAGCCCTGTGTCTGTCTCGGGTAGCAACAGAGGTCATTACAGATAGACAGGTAAGGAGCGTTTGACGGCTGATAGGCCTTAGCATCTCTGAACAGAGTGCCGGACGTCATTTGCGAACCGAGTTTAAAAAAGCGATTCCACATGATGAAACGTGTGACAACGTCAGCAGCCAATGACATCACCTGTGGGAGGTCCTAAAACACACCGCCAATGACATCACCTATGGGAGGTCCTAAAACAACACCGCGCCGAACGAGCGGAGAACGAACGGCAGGCCAACAATAGACTGTCACTCAGTGTGATGTGTTTTCTCCTGTACATAGACAGATAATTACATAGACAGATAATTACATAGACAGATAATTACATAGATAGATAATTACATAGACAGATAATTACATAGACAGATAATTACATAGACTGAAGATAATTACATAGACTGAAGATAATTACATAGACAGATAATTACATAGACAGATAATTACATAGACAGATAATTACATAGATAGATAATTACATAGACAGATAATTACATAGACAGATAATTACATAGACAGATAAATACATAGACTGAAGATAATTACATAGACTGAAGATAATTACATAGACTGAAGATAATTACATAGACTGAAGATAATTACATAGACAGATAAATACATAGACAGATAATTACATAGACAGATAATTACATAGACTGAAGATAATTACATAGACTGAAGATAATTACATAGACTGAAGATAATTACATAGACAGATAATTACATAGACTGAAGATAATTACATAGACTGAAGATAATTACATAGACAGATAATTACATAGACTGAAGATAATTACATAGACTGAAGATAATTACATAGACAGATAATTACATAGACAGATAATTACATAGACAGATAAATACATAGACAGATAATTACATAGACTGAAGATAATTACATAGACTGAAGATAATTACATAGACTGAAGATAATTACATAGACAGATAATTACATAGACAGATAATTACATAGACAGATAATTACATAGACATATAATTACATAGACAGAAGATAATTACATAGACAGATAATTACATAGACAGATAATTACAGAGACATATAATTACATAGACATATAATTACAGAGACATATAATTACATAGACAGATAATTACATAGACAGATAATTACATAGACAGATAATTAGATAGACTGAAGATAATTAGATAGACAGATATAAGGGTCAATCCATATGATGTAGCCTGATAATCACCTGACTCAAAAGTCAACATTTCTTTGTTTAATCCTGCTAGTGTAATGC
>NW_027039076.1:22959-46632 GCF_034236695.1 Oncorhynchus nerka
TCATTACACTAGCAGGACAAGGGGAATTCACTAAAGATCTTCCTCTCTCAGAGACAAAGATCATTACACTAGCAGGACAAGGGGAATTCACTAAAGATCTTCCTCTCTCAGAGACAAAGAGCATTACACTAGCAGGACAAGGGGAATTCACTAAAGATCTTCCTCTCTCAGAGACAAAGAGCATTACACTAGCAGGATTAAACAAAGAAATGTTGACTTTTGAGTCAGGTGATTATCAGGCTACATCATATGGATTGACCCTTATATCTGTCTATCTAATTATCTTCAGTCTATCTAATTATCTGTCTATGTAATTATATGTCTCTGTAATTATCTGTCTATGTAATTATATGTCTATGTAATTATCTGTCTATGTAATTATCTTCTGTCTATGTAATTATATGTCTATGTAATTATCTGTCTATGTAATTATCTTCAGTCTATGTAATTATCTTCAGTCTATGTAATTATCTTCAGTCTATGTAATTATCTGTCTATGTATTTATCTGTCTATGTAATTATCTGTCTATGTAATTATCTGTCTATGTAATTATCTGTCTATGTAATTATCTGTCTATGTAATTATCTGTCTATGTATTTATCTGTCTATGTAATTATCTGTCTATGTAATTATCTGTCTATGTAATTATCTGTCTATGTAATTATATGTCTATGTAATTATCTGTCTATGTAATTATCTGTCTATGTAATTATCTGTCTATGTAATTATCTGTCTATGTAATTATATGTAATTATCTGTCTATGTAATTATCTGTCTATGTAATTATCTGTCTATGTAATTATATGTCTATGTAATTATATGTAATTATCTGTCTATGTAATTATATGTCTATGTAATTATCTGTCTATGTAATTATCTGTCTATGTAATTATATGTCTATGTAATTATATGTAATTATCTGTCTATGTAATTATATGTAATTATCTGTCTATGTATTTATCTGTCTATGTAATTATATGTAATTATCTGTCTATGTAATTATATGTAATTATCTGTCTATGTAATTATATGTAATTATCTGTCTATGTATTTATCTGTCTATGTAATTATATGTAATTATCTGTCTATGTAATTATATGTAATTATCTGTCTATGTAATTATATGTAATTATCTGTCTATGTAATTATATGTAATTATCTGTCTATGTAATTATCTGTCTATGTATTTATCTGTCTATGTAATTATATGTAATTATCTGTCTATGTAATTATCTGTCTATGTAATTATCTGTCTATGTAATTATATGTAATTATCTGTCTATGTAATTATATGTAATTATCTGTCTATGTAATTATATGTAATTATCTGTCTATGTAATTATATGTCTATGTAATTATATGTAATTATCTGTCTATGTAATTATCTGTCTATGTAATTATATGTAATTATCTGTCTATGTAATTATATGTATTTATCTGTCTATGTATTTATCTGTCTATGTAATTATCTGTCTATGTAATTATATGTAATTATCTGTCTATGTAATTATCTGTCTATGTAATTATCTGTATATGTAATTATCTGTCTATGTAATTATATGTAATTATCTGTCTATGTAATTATCTGTCTATGTAATTATATGTAATTATATGTCTATGTAATTATCTGTCTATGTAATTATCTGTCTATGTAATTATCTGTCTATGTAATTATCTGTCTATGTAATTATCTGTATATGTAATTATCTGTCTATGTAATTATCTGTCTATGTAATTATATGTAATTATATGTCTATGTAATTATCTGTCTATGTAATTATCTGTCTATGTAATTATCTGTCTATGTAATTATCTGTATATGTAATTATCTGTCTATGTAATTATCTGTATATGTAATTATCTGTATATGTAATTATCTGTCTATGTAATTATCTGTCTATGTAATTATCTGTCTATGTAATTATCTGTCTATGTAATTATATGTAATTATATGTCTATGTAATTATCTGTCTATGTAATTATCTGTCTATGTAATTATCTGTCTATGTAATTATCTGTCTATGTAATTATATGTAATTATCTGTCTATGTAATTATCTGTCTATGTAATTATCTGTATATGTAATTATCTGTCTATGTAATTATCTGTCTATGTAATTATCTGTATATGTAATTATCTGTATATGTAATTATCTGTCTATGTAATTATCTGTCTATGTAATTATCTGTATATGTAATTATCTGTCTATGTAATTATATGTAATTATCTGTCTATGTAATTATCTGTCTATGTAATTATATGTAATTATATGTCTATGTAATTATCTGTCTATGTAATTATCTGTATATGTAATTATCTGTCTATGTAATTATATGTAATTATCTGTCTATGTAATTATATGTAATTATCTGTATATGTAATTATCTGTCTATGTAATTATCTGTATATGTAATTATCTGTCTATGTAATTATATGTAATTATCTGTCTATGTAATTATCTGTCTATGTAATTATATGTAATTATCTGTCTATGTAATTATCTGTCTATGTAATTATCTGTCTATGTAATTATCTGTCTATGTATTTATCTGTCTATGTACAGGAGAAAACACATCACACTGAGTGACAGTCTATTGTTGGCCTGCCGTTCGTTCTCCGCTCGTGGGGTGAATGTGTAAACAGCTGCTGTACACCTGGTACAGTGACATCTTAACATCGACAAGCTAGGGGACACTCTGTTGTTCACACACACACACACGCACGCACACACACACACACACACACACACACACACACACACACACACACACACACACACACACACACACACACACATACAGACACAGGTACAGAACCCCCCCCCCCCCCACACACACACACACACAGGATAACTGAGTTAGTCAAAGTGATGATTCTATCCTGTTGTAACAGCCTTTATATCCAGCCACAGACTCAGGAGGGTTTACATGGTTGGGTGTGTCTGCGTGTGTGTTAGTGTTCCTGTGTGTGTGTTTCTGTATTTGTGTGTGTGTGTGTTTGTGTACCTGTGTCTGTGTGTGTGTTTCTGTACCTATGCCTGTATGTTTGTGTACCTGTGTCTGTGTGTGTGTGTGTTTCTGTACCTATGTCTGTATGTGTGTGTTTCTGTACCTATGTGTGTGTGTGTGTGTGTGTGTATGTGTGTGTGTGTGTGTGTGTGTGTGTGTGTGTGTGTGTGTGTATGTGTGTGTGTGTGTGTGTGTGTGTGTGTGTGGGTGTTTAGCTGAAACAACTGAAACAGCTAAAATACTTAAATGCCATTTGACAGTGTGTGTCCTCAGGACTCCATTATATCATCGTAGTGAATTATTTATGTCTCAGCTGCTCTGAACACCTGGCCATGGTTAATGGAGGTCGCACCCTTCCCGTATAGACTCTGTGTCTGCATCCCAAATGGCTCGTCTGCATCCCAAATGGCTCCCTATTCCCTATGTAGTGTCCTACTTTTGACCAGGACCCATACGGCTTTCTGCACTACATAGGGCAGTACTCCAGTACTCCCAACAGCATATGTTTTTGTTGTAGCTCCGGATAAAAGACCACCTAATTCAACTTGTCAATGAATAGTTGAAAAGTTCAATCTGGTTTGCTTGTCCAGGGCTGGAGAGGGGGTGTATTGGACACACACACACACACACACACACACACACACACACACACACACACACACACACACACACACACAAATAAAGAATAAACCCTTGAATGAGGAGGTGTGTCCACACTTGTTACTGGCACTGTACTGTATGTATGGAACAATGGGGTCGACATGCCTGGCTTTGTTCCACCGTTAGTTATAGTTAACATGATATGTTATATGGCTTCGAAGGCAGCAGTTTATGGGGGGGTGGTTCTGCTGGCCTTTAGGACACTGGGGGTTCTGCTGGTCTTTAGGACACTGGGGGGTTCTGCTGGCCTTTAGGACACTGGGGGGTTCTGCTGGTCTTTAGGACACTGGGGGGTTCTGCTGGCCTTTAGGACACTGGGGGGTTCTGCTGGTCTTTAGGACACTGGGGGGTTCTGCTGGCCTTTAGGACACTGGGGGTTCTGCTGGCCTTTAGGACACTGGGGGTTCTGCTGGCCTTTAGGACACTGGGGGGTTCTGCTGGTCTTTAGGACACTGGGGGGTTCTGCTGGCCTTTAGGACACTGGGGGTTCTGCTGGCCTTTAGGACACTGGGGGTTCTGCTGGCCTTCAGGACACTGGGGGTTTCTGCTGGCCTTCAGGACACTGGGGGTTCTGCTGGCCTTCAGGACACTGGGGGTTCTGCTGGTCTTTAGGACACTGGGGGGTTTCTGCTGGCCTTTAGGACACTGTGAGTTTCTGCTGGTCTTTAGGACACTGGGGGGGGTTCTGCTGGCCTTCAGGACACTGGGGGGAGGGGGGGTTCTGCTGGCCTTCAGGACACTGGGGAGGTTCTGCTGGCCTTTAGGACACTGGGGAGGTTCTGCTGGCCTTTAGGACACTGGGGAGGTTCTGCTGGCCTTCAGGACACTGAGGGGCTCTGCTGGCCTTCAGGACACTGAGGGGTTCTGCTGGTCTTCAGGACACTGAGGGGTTCTGCTGGCCTTCAGGACACTGAGGGGTTCTGCTGGCCTTCAGGACACTGAGGGGTTCTGCTGGCCTTCAGGACACTGAGGGGTTCTGCTGGCCTTTAGGACACTGGGGGGGGAGGTTCTGCTGGTCTTCAGGACACTGAGGGGTTCTGCTGGTCTTTAGGACACTGGGGGGGGGGGTTCTGCTGGCCTTTAGGACACTGGGGGTTCTGCTGGTCTTTAGGACACTGAGGGGTTCTGCTGGCCTTTAGGACACTGAGGGGTTCTGCTGGCCTTCAGGACACTGAGGGTTCTGCTGGCCTTCAGGACACTGAGGGGGTTCTGCTGGCCTTCAGGACACTGAGTGGTTCTGCTGGCCTTTAGGACACTGAGGGGTTCTGCTGGTCTTCAGGACACTGAGGGGTTTTGCTGGTCTTTAGGACACTGGGGGGGGGTTCTGCTGGCCTTTAGGACACTGGGGGGTTCTGCTGGTCTTCAGGACACTGAGGGGTTCTGCTGGTCTTTAGGACACTGAGGGGTTCTGCTGGCCTTTAGGACACTGAGGGGTTCTGCTGGTCTTTAGGACACTGGAGGGGGGGGTTCTGCTGACCTTCAGGACACTGAGGGGTTCTGCTGGCCTTCAGGATACTGAGGGGTTCTGCTGGCCTTCAGGACACTGAGGGGTTCTGCTGGCCTTCAGGACACTGAGAGGTTCTGCTGGCTTTTAGGACACTGGGGGTTCTTCAGGACACTGAGAGGTTCTGCTGGCCTTCAGGACACTGAGAGGTTCTGATGGCCTTCAGGACACTGAGAGGTTCTGCTGGCCTTCAGGACACTGGGGGTTCTGCTGGCCTTTAGGACACTGGGGGTTCTGCTGGCCTTCAGGACACTGAGGGGTTCTGCTGGCCTTCAGGACACTGAGGGGTTCTGCTGGCCTTCAGGACACTGAGAGGTTCTGCTGGCCTTCAGGACACTGAGTGGCTCTGCTGGCCTTTAGGACACTGGGGGTTCTGCTGGCCTTTAGGACACTGGGGGTTCTGCTGGCCTTTAGGACATTGGGGGTTCTGCTGGCCTTTAGGACACTGAGGGGTTCTGCTGGCCTTCAGGACACTGAGGGGTTCTTGCTGGCCTTCAGGACACTGAGAGGTTCTGCTGGCCTTCAGGACACTGGGGGTTCTGCTGGCCTTTAGGACACTGGGGGTTTCTGCTGGCCTTCAGGACACTGAGGGGTTCTGCTGGCCTTCAGGACACTGAGGGGTTCTGCTGGCCTTCAGGACACTGAGAGGTTCTGCTGGCCTTCAGGACACTGAGGGGTTCTTGCTGGCCTTCAGGACACTGAGAGGTTCTGCTGGCCTTCAGGACACTGGGGGTTCTGCTGGCCTTTAGGACACTGGGGGTTTCTGCTGGCCTTCAGGACACTGAGGGGTTCTGCTGGCCTTCAGTACACTGAGGGGTTCTGCTGGCCTTCAGGACACTGAGAGGTTCTGCTGGCCTTCAGGACACTGGGGGTTCTGCTGGCCTTTAGGACACTGGGGGTTTCTGCTGGCCTTCAGGACACTGAGGGGTTCTGCTGGCCTTCAGGACACTGAGGGGTTCTGCTGGCCTTCAGGACACTGGGGGGGTTCTGCTGGCCTTTAGGACACTGGGGATTTCTGCTGGCCTTCAGGACACTGGGGGTTCTGCTAGCCTTTAGGACACTGGGGGGGGTCTGCTGGCCTTTAGGACACTGGGGGTTTCTGCTGGCCTTCAGGACACTGGGGGTTCTGCTGGCCTTTAGGACAGACATGTATTCTATGTGGAAACAGCAGCAGTAAAGGGACAGATGGGAACTTGCAGAAGTAACTCTCTTGCCCAGAGAAATGTGAAATGGTAACACACCCCCCTTCTCCTTGTTTTGACCCTGTGCTAATGTCACTACAAGGTTTGACAATCATTCTTATCATGTACTAGTATCCAGACTACTCTTAGTACCCTCTCAATACCCTGGCATCTGGATCCCTACTGTGAGTTATGGAGGTGTGTGTGTGTGTGTGTGCTTGTGGGTATACGTGTGTGTGTGTGTGTGTGTGTTCAGGCTCTGCCTGGCCTCAGTATTTACTGTTGGTCAACAGTAGTGCACTATATAGGGAATACAGTGCCATTTGAGATGCTTAATGAGATGACAAGGAGATGATGTGTTGACCCTGCGTGTCCAACAGCTGTGTTTATAGTGTGTGTGTGTGTGTGTTTTGTGTGTGTGTGTGTGTTCGTAGGACAAACTAGGACAAACTCGTTAATTTGCAGATTGGGCAGTGTAATGTATCTGCAGTACGCAGTCATATTGAACTGACCTTAATCAAGCAGATCGTACAGCAGCAACGGGCCAGTCAGCTAAATCACATGTAGCTGTTCTCCTCGGCTGAACGAGCAGCAGCAATGGGCCAGTCAGCTAAATCACATGTAGCTGTTCTCCTCAGCTGAACGAGCAGCAGCAACGGGCCAGACAGCTAAATCACATGTAGCTGTTCTCCTCGGCTGAACGAGCAGCAGCAACGGGCCAGTCAGCTAAATCACATGTAGCTGTTCTCCTCGGCTGAACAGCAACGAGCTGCTTCACATGTAGCTGTTCTCCTCGGCTGAGCAGCAATGGGCCAGTCAGCTAAATCACATGTAGCTGTTCTCCTCGGCTGAAAGAGCAGCAGCAACGGGCCAGACAGCTAAATCACATGTAGCTGTTCTCCTCAGCTGAAAGTGCAGCAGCAATGGGCCAGCCAGCTAAATCACATGTAGCTGTTCTCCTCGGCTGAATGAGCAGCAGCACAGTCCCAATGAGGCCTGAGGTACTTCTGCCTCATAGCGTTACACAGAGGCAGTGTCCCAAATGGCACCCTATTCCCTATGGGGGCCCTGGTCAAAAGTAGTGCACTATGTAGGGAATAGGGTGCCGTTTGGGAAGGGTCCCAGAGTGTGGCCGGTTGTATTGTTTTGATATCCACCAGCTACTGTGGAAGATGTACATTATCCAGTGGTGTAAAGTACTACTTAAGTCGTCTTTTAGGGTATCTGTACTTTACTATTTATATTTTTTACTACTTTTACTTCACTACATTCCTAACGGAAATTCTGTACTTTCTACTCTATACATTTTCCCCTGACACCCAAAAGTACTCGTTACATTTTGAATGCTTAACAGGACAGGAAAATGGTCCAATTCCCAAACTTAAAGAGAACTGGTTGTCCCTACTGCCTCTGATCTGGTGGACTCACTAAACAGAGAACATCCCTGGTCGTCCCTACTGCTTCTTATCTGGAGGACTCACTAAACAGAGAACATCCCTGGTCATCCCTACTGCCTCTTATCTGGAGGACTCACGAAACAGAGAACATCCCTGGTCATCCCTACTGCCTCTTATCTGGAGGACTCACAAAACAGAGAACATCCCTGGTCATCCCTACTGCCTCTGATCTGGTGGACTCACTAAACAGAGAACATCCCTGGTCGTCCCTACTGCCTCTGATCTGGTGGACTCACTAAACAGAGAACATCCCTGGTCGTCCCTACTGCCTCTGATCTGGTGGACTCACTAAACAGAGAACATCCCTGGTCGTCCCTACTGCCTCTGATCTGGTGGACTCACTAAACAGAGAACATCCCTGGTCATCCCTACTGCCTCTGATCTGGAGGACTCACTAAACAGAGAACATCCCTGGTCGTCCCTACTGCCTCTTATCTGGAGGACTCACGAAACAGAGAACATCCCTGGTCGTCCCTACTGCCTCTGATCTGGTGGACTCACTAAACAGAGAACATCCCTGGTCGTCCCTACTGCCTCTTATCTGGAGGACTCACGAAACAGAGAACATCCCTGGTCGTCCCTACTGCTTCTTATCTGGAGGACTCACTAAACAGAGAACATCCCTGGTCATCCCTACTGCCTCTGATCTGGTAGACTCACTAAACAGAGAACATCCCTGGTCGTCCCTACTGCCTCTGATCTGGAGGACTCACTAAACAGAGAACATCCCTGGTCATCCCTACAGCCTCTGATCTGGAGGACTCACTAAACAGAGAACATCCCGGTCATCCCTACTGCCTCTAATCTGGAGGACTCACTAAACAGAGAACATCCCTGGTCATCCCTACTGCCTCCGATCTGGAGGACTCACTAAACAGAGAACATCCCTGGTCATCCCTACTGCCTCTGATCTGGAGGACTCACTAAACAGAGAACATCCCTGGTCATCCATACTGCCTCTGATCTGGAGGACTCACTAAACACAAATGCTTTGTTTTTAAATTATGTTAGAGCGTGGCCCCTGGCTATCCGTAAATGTAAAAAACAAAAATATTGTGCCGTCTGGTTTGCTTAATATAAGGAATTTGAATGGATTTTTACATTTAATTTTTAAACTTAAGTATATTTAAAACTAAATATTTTTAGGCTTTTATTCAAGTAGTATTTTAATGGGTGACTTTCACTTTTACTTGAGTCATTTTCTGTTAAGGTATCTTTACTTGGGCCTCCCGGGTGGCGCAGTGGTTAAGGGTGCTGTACTGCAGCGCCAGCTGTGCCATCAGAGTCCCTGGATTCGCGCCCAGGCTCTGTCGTAACCGACCGCGACCGGGAGGTCCGTGGGGCGACGCACAATTGGCCTAGCGTCGTCCGGGTTAGGGAGGGCCTGGTCGGTAGGGATGTCCTTGTCTCATCGCACACCAGCGACTCCTGTGGCTGGCCGGGCGCAGTGCGCGCTAACCAAGGTTGCCAGGTGCACGGTGTTTCCTCCGGCTGGCTTCCGGGTTGGATGCGCTGTGTAAAGAAGCAGTGCGGCTGGTTGGGTTGTGTATCGGAGGACGCATGACTTTCAACCTTCGCCTCTCCCGAGCCCGTACGGGAGTTGTAGCGATGAGACAAGAAAGTAGCTACTACAACAATTGGACACTACGAAATTGGGGAGAAAAAGGAAAAAAAAGGTATCTTTACTTTTACTCAAGTAGGACAATTGGGTACTTTTTCCACTTATCAGGGGCCAGCACAATGTCATTTGTTCTCATTCACCACACAGACAGACAGATAATTAGCCAGGAGTGTATTTACTTTGGCATCCCTGTGATTTAGTGTCCTGTAAGGAACCCTATGACCACACACACACACACACACACACACACACACACACACACTCTGTGATGGTTATCATCATCGTTTGCTCTCAGCCATTCCATGATAATTAATAACAGTTTAATTAATATTGACCCCAAATGTTCATAAAAATGAGAAAACAACCTCAAATGTGATCAGAATGAGAAAACAGACTCCCGGGTGGTGCAGTGGTCTAAGGCACTGCATCGCATTGCCAGCTGTGCCACTAGAGATCCTAGTTTGAGTCCAGGCTCTGTCACAGCCAGTGTCATCCAGGTTAGGGGAGGGTTTGACCAGCAGGGACGTTCTTGGTTCTTGTCCCATCACGCTTTAGTGACTCCTGTGGAGGTCATGGTGCTATGCACGCTGACACGGTCGCCAGGTGTACAGGTGTTTCCTTCAACACATTGGTGCGGCTGGCTTCCCGGGTTACGTGGGCATTGTGCCAAGAAGCAGTGCGGCTTGGCTGGGTTGTGTATCGGAAGACGCACGGCTCTCGACCTTCGCCTCTCCCGAGTCCGTAGGGGAGTTGCAGCGATGGGACAAGACTGTAAACTACCAATTGGAAACCACGAAAAAGGGTCATTTAAAAGAATGAGCCAAACATTCTACAAATCAGTAGATCTGTTTCAATCCCAGCTGAATTCATTTGGGGCTTTAGATGACATTATAAATCAGATGAAGAGACTATGACTATATCTGTAATGCTTTCAACAGGTCTGTAGGGCTCTGGTTCTAAAGTAGTGCACTTTATAGGGAATATGGTGTTGTTGGGATGCAGACCATGTTGTGGTCATTCATTTGAAATGTCACACAGAAGAACACTGTAGCATCACCCACCCATGTTGCATCATGACTTAGAACTGAAGAAAAACACAGAATAAGCACTTCAGAGCCATTTCTTTCACTGGTAATAAACCTGTCACCATCCCTACAGTGAATCGTGCTGGTGGAAGCATCATGCTGTGGGGGTGTTTTTCAGCGGCAGGGACTGAGAGACTAGTCAGGATCGAGGCAAAGATGAACGGAGCAAAGTACAGAGAGATACTCGATGAAAACCTGCTCAACAGCGCTCCGGACCTCAGACTGGGGCGATGGTTCGCCTTCCAACAGGACAATGACCCTAAGCACACAGCCAAGACAACACAGGAGTGGCTTCGGGACAAGTGTCTGAATGTCCTTGAGTGGCCCAGCCAGAGCCCAGACTTGAACCCAGTTAAACATTTCTGGAGAGACCTGAAAATATCTGTGCACAGACGCTCCTCATCCAACCTGACAGAGCTTGACAGGATCTGCAGAGAAGAATGGGAGAAACTCCCTACATTTTAGAATAAGGCTGTAACGTAAAAAAATGTGGAAAAAGTCAAGGGGTCTGAATATTTTCCGAAGGCACTGTAGATAGACTCCTCATGCATAAGCTGCCTGCGATCCCAAAGGTGTGTGTGTGTCTTTCTCACCTCCATTAGCTAAACAATGCCGTTGAATGGAGAGAAGAAGAGTGGAGAGGAAGAGAGGCTAGCTTTCTACTGGAATCCTTTCCTCAGAATCCTTTCCTCAGAATTCTTTCCTCAGAATTCTTTACTCAGAATCCTTTCCTCAGAATCCTTTCCTCAGAATCCTTTCCTCAGAATTCTTTACTCAGAATTCTTTACTCAGAATCCTTTCCTCAGAATCCTTTCCTCAGAATCCTTTCCTCAGAATTCTTTCCTCGGAATCCTTTCCTCAGAATCCTTTCCTCAGAATCCTTTCCTCAGAATCCTTTCCTCAGAATTCTTTACTCGGAATCTTTTCCTCAGAATCCTTTCCTCAGAATCCTTTCCTCAGAATTCTTTACTCGGAATCTTTTCCTCAGAATCTTTTCCTCAGAATCCTTTCCTCAGAATCCTTTCCTCAGAATTCTTCTCCAATTACAGGATGTCTCAGAGCATGCAGAGCCTCTCTCCATCCTGCTGCACCTACAGTACTGTACTTAATGTGTGTGTGTGTGTGTGTGTGTGTGTGTGTGTGTGTGTGTGTGTGTGTGTGTGTGTGTGTGTGTGTGTGTGTGTGTGTGTGTGTGTGTGTGTGTGTGTGTGTGTGTGTGTGTGTTGTGTGTGTGTGTGTGTGTGTGTGTGTGTGTGTGGTCTTTTGATGTGCCAACGCTGCTCCATGATTAGAGGTCCCTAGTTGGAAGACTCTGAGCATTAGAGCATGTGGGAGGAAACACAACACGTCTTTGTGATGCAACTTCCTGAAATGAGGTCATGTTCAACCAATGGCAGAAAACCAAATGTTGTTTGGCAGGATGTCTTCTTGAGGGTTTGTGTGTGTGTGTATGTGTCTGTCCTCGTGGTCATGGCTGAATGAAAGAAACAGGGAACGTCTCCACTGCCACATCTCAGAGAGCCGTCCCAGGAATCACTTTGAGAGAGAAAAGAAAAATGGCAAAATAATTCAGCTGTGAAAATCTGTTTCATGTCCAGACCTGGACAGAATGATACACTTTTAGTTCCCTTCTTCATGTCCAGGTGAGAAACCGCTATGCTTCACTATTGTGCATTCTACAGGCCTGGACTGATCCATATAGTTCCCTTTTGAAACGCTCTTAATGCATTTCTATGTGGATAACGGCTGTGGGGCTACAACTCACCTTCTCTCTCATTTCAATACCCGCTGATTCCTTGAGAGAGAGAGTGAGGAGAGCTAACTCCATCACTGTGAAAATCACTGCTGTTTACAATGCACTCAGAGAGGAGAGCTAACTCCATCACTGTGAAAATCACTGCTGTTTACAATGCACTCAGAGAGGAGAGCTAACTCCATCACTGGGAAAATCACTGCTGTTTACAATGCACTCAGAGAGGAGAGCTAACTCCATCACTGGGAAAATCACTGCTGGGAAAATTTACAATGCACTCAGAGAGGAGAGCTAACTCCATCACTGTGAAAATCACTGCTGTTTACAATGCACTCAGAGAGGAGAGCTAACTCCATCACTGGGAAAATCACTGCTGTTTACAATGCACTCAGAGAGGAGAGCTAACTCCATCACTGTGAAAATCACTGCTGTTTACAATGCACTCAGAGAGGAGAGCTAACTCCATCACTGTGAAAATCACTGCTGTTTACAATGCACTCAGAGAGGAGAGACATCACTGTTACACTCCCTGTCAGAGAGGAGAGACATCACTGTTACCCTCCCTGTCAGAGAGGAGAGGCATCACTGTTACCCTCCCTGACAGAGAGGAGAGACATCACTGTTACCCTCCCTGACAGAGAGGAGAGACATCACTGTTACGCTCCCTGACAGAGAGGAGAGACATCACTGTACCCTCCCTGACAGAGAGGAGAGACATCACTGTTACCCTCCCTGACAGAGAGGAGAGACATCACTGTTACCCTCCCTGACAGAGAGGAGAGACATCACTGTTACCCTCCCTGACAGAGAGGAGAGGCATCACTGTTGCGCTCCCTGACAGAGAGGAGAGACATCACTGTTACCCTCCCTGTCAGAGAGGAGAGGCATCACTGTTACCCTCCCTGACAGAGAGGAGAGACATCACTGTTACCCTCCCTGTCAGAGAGGAGAGGCATCACTGTTAATCTCCCTGACAGAGAGGAGAGACATCACTGTTACGCTCCCTGACAGAGAGGAGAGACATCACTGTTACCCTCCCTGACAGAGAGGAGAGACATCACTGTTACCCTCCCTGTCAGAGAGGAGAGACATCACTGTTACCCTCCCTGACAGAGAGGAGAGACATCACTGTTACCCTCCCTGACAGAGAGGAGAGACATCACTGTTACCCTCCCTGTCAGAGAGGAGAGACATCACTGTTACCCTCCCTGTCAGAGAGGAGAGACATCACTGTTACCCTCCCTGACAGAGAGGAGAGACATCACTGTCAGAGAGGAGAGGCATCACTGTTACCCTCCCTGTCAGAGAGGAGAGACATCACTGTTACCCTCCCTGACAGAGAGGAGAGACATCACTGTTACCCTCCCTGACAGAGAGGAGAGACATCACTGTCAGAGAGGAGAGGCATCACTGTTACCCTCCCTGTCAGAGAGGAGAGACATCACTGTTACCCTCCCTGACAGAGAGGAGAGACATCACTGTTACCCTCCCTGACAGAGAGGAGAGACATCACTGTCAGAGAGGAGAGGCATCACTGTTACCCTCCCTGTCAGAGAGGAGAGACATCACTGTTACCCTCCCTGACAGAGAGGAGAGACATCACTGTTACCCTCCCTGACAGAGAGGAGAGACATCACTGTTACCCTCCCTGTCAGAGAGGAGAGACATCACTGTTACCCTCCCTGTCAGAGAGGAGAGACATCACTGTCAGAGAGGAGAGACATCACTGTTACCCTCCCTGACAGAGAGGAGAGACATCACTGGTACCCTCCCTGACAGAGAGGAGAGACATCACTGTCAGAGAGGAGAGACATCACTGTTACCCTCCCTGACAGAGAGGAGAGGCATCACTGTTACCCTCCCTGACAGAGAGGAGAGACATCACTGTTACCCTCCCTGACAGAGAGGAGAGACATCACTGTTACGCTCCCTGACAGAGAGGAGAGACATCACTGTTACCCTCCCTGACAGAGAGGAGAGACATCACTGTTACCCTCCCTGACAGAGAGGAGAGACATCACTGTTACCCTCCCTGACAGAGAGGAGAGACATCACTGTTACCCCCTGACCATCACTGTCAGAGAGGAGAGACATCACTGTTACCCTCCCTGTCAGAGAGGAGAGACATCACTGTTACCCTCCCTGACAGAGAGGAGAGACATCACTGTCAGAGAGGAGAGGCATCACTGTTACCCTCCCTGTCAGAGAGGAGAGACATCACTGTTACCCTCCCTGACAGAGAGGAGAGACATCACTGTTACCCTCCCTGACAGAGAGGAGAGACATCACTGTCAGAGAGGAGAGGCATCACTGTTACCCTCCCTGTCAGAGAGGAGAGACATCACTGTTACCCTCCCTGACAGAGAGGAGAGACATCACTGTTACCCTTCCTGACAGAGAGGAGAGACACCACTGTTACCCTCCCTGACAGAGAGGAGAGACATCACTGTCAGAGAGGAGAGGCATCACTGTTACCCTCCCTGTCAGAGAGGAGAGACATCACTGTTACCCTCCCTGACAGAGAGGAGAGACATCACTGTCAGAGAGGAGAGGCATCACTGTTACCCTCCCTGTCAGAGAGGAGAGACATCACTGTTACCCTCCCTGACAGAGAGGAGAGACATCACTGTTACCCTCCCTGACAGAGAGGAGAGACATCACTGTCAGAGAGGAGAGGCATCACTGTTACCCTCCCTGTCAGAGAGGAGAGACATCACTGTTACCCTCCCTGACAGAGAGGAGAGACATCACTGTTACCCTCCCTGACAGAGAGGAGAGACATCACTGTTACCCTCCCTGACAGAGAGGAGAGACATCACTGTCAGAGAGGAGAGGCATCACTGTTACCCTCCCTGTCAGAGAGGAGAGACATCACTGTTACCCTCCCTGACAGAGAGGAGAGACATCACTGTTAGAGAGGAGAGGCATCACTGTTACCCTCCCTGACAGAGAGGAGAGATATCACTGTTACCCTCCCTGTCAGAGAGGAGAGACATCACTGTTACCCTCCCTGTCAGAGAGGAGAGACATCACTGTCAGAGAGGAGAGACATCACTGTTACCCTCCCTGACAGAGAGGAGAGACATCACTGGTACCCTCCCTGACAGAGAGGAGAGACATCACTGTCAGAGAGGAGAGACATCACTGTTACCCTCCCTGACAGAGAGGAGAGGCATCACTGTTACCTTCCCTGACAGAGAGGAGAGACATCACTGTTACCCTCCCTGACAGAGAGGAGAGACATCACTGTTACGCTCCCTGACAGAGAGGAGAGACATCACTGTTACCCTCCCTGACAGAGAGGAGAGACATCACTGTTACCCTCCCTGACAGAGAGGAGAGACATCACTGTTACCCTCCCTGACAGAGAGGAGAGACATCACTGTTACCCTCCCTGACAGAGAGGAGAGACATCACTGTTACCCTCCCTGTCAGAGAGGAGAGACATCACTGTTATCCTCCCTGTCAGAGAGGAGAGACATCACTGTTACCCTCCCTGACAGAGAGGAGAGACATCACTGTCAGAGAGGAGAGGCATCACTGTTACCCTCCCTGTCAGAGAGGAGAGACATCACTGTTACCCTCCCTGACAGAGAGGAGAGACATCACTGTTACCCTCCCTGACAGAGAGGAGAGACATCACTGTTACCCTCCCTGACAGAGAGGAGAGACATCACTGTTACCCTCCCTGACAGAGAGGAGAGACATCACTGTCAGAGAGGAGAGGCATCACTGTTACCCTCCCTGTCAGAGAGGAGAGACATCACTGTTACCCTCCCTGACAGAGAGGAGAGACATCACTGTCAGAGAGGAGAGGCATCACTGTTACCCTCCCTGTCAGAGAGGAGAGACATCACTGTTACCCTCCCTGACAGAGAGAGAGACATCACTGTTACCCTCCCTGACAGAGAGGAGAGACATCACTGTCAGAGAGGAGAGGATCACTGTTACCCTCCACTGTCAGAGAGGAGAGACATCACTGTTACCCTCCCTGACAGAGAGGAGAGACATCACTGTTACCCTCCCTGACAGAGAGGAGAGACATCACTGTCAGAGAGGAGAGGCATCACTGTTACCCTCCCTGTCAGAGAGGAGAGACATCACTGTTACCCTCCCTGACAGAGAGGAGAGACATCACTGTTACCCTCCCTGACAGAGAGGAGAGACATCACTGTCAGAGAGGAGAGGCATCACTGTTACCCTCCCTGTCAGAGAGGAGAGACATCACTGTTACCCTCCCTGACAGAGAGGAGAGACATCACTGTTACCCTCCCTGACAGAGAGGAGAGACATCACTGTTACCCTCCCTGTCAGAGAGGAGAGACATCACTGTTACCCTCCCTGTCAGAGAGGAGAGACATCACTGTCAGAGAGGAGAGACATCACTGTTACCCTCCCTGACAGAGAGGAGAGACATCACTGGTACCCTCCCTGACAGAGAGGAGAGACATCACTGTCAGAGAGGAGAGACATCACTGTTACCCTCCCTGACAGAGAGGAGAGGCATCACTGTTACCCTCCCTGACAGAGAGGAGAGACATCACTGTTACCCTCCCTGACAGAGAGGAGAGACATCACTGTTACGCTCCCTGACAGAGAGGAGAGACATCACTGTTACCCTCCCTGACAGAGAGGAGAGACATCACTGTTACCCTCCCTGACAGAGAGGAGAGACATCACTGTTACCCTCCCTGACAGAGAGGAGAGACATCACTGTTACCCTCCCTGACAGAGAGGAGAGGCATCACTGTTACGCTCCCTGACAGAGAGGAGAGACATCACTGTTACCCTCCCTGTCAGAGAGGAGAGGCATCACTGTTACCCTCCCTGACAAATCAAATCAAATCAAATTTTATTTGTCACATACACATGGTTAGCAGATGTTAATGCGAGTGTAGCGAAATGCTTGTGCTTCTAGTTCCGACAATGCAGTGATAACCAACAAGTAATCTAACTAACAATTCCAAAACTACTGTCTTGTACACAGTGTAAGGGGATAAGGAATATGTACATAAGGATATATGAATGAGTGATGGTACAGAGCAGCATACAGTAGATGGTATCGAGTACAGTATATACATATGAGATGAGTATGTAGACAAAGTAAACAAAGTGGCATAGTTAAAGTGGCTAGTGACATAAGAATGCAGTCGATGATCTAGAGTACAGTATATACATATGCATATGAGATGAATAATGTAGGTTAAGTAACATTATATAAGGTAGCATTGTTTAAAGTGGCTAGTGATATATTTACATCATTTCCCATCAATTCCCATTATTAAAGTGGCTGGAGTTGGGTCAGTGTCAATGACAGTGTGTTGGCAGCAGCCACTCAATGTTAGTGGTGGCTGTTTAACAGTCTGATGGCCTTGAGATAGAAGCTGTTTTTCAGTCTCTCGGTCCCAGCTTTGATGCTGTTACCCTCCCTGACAGAGAGGAGAGACATCACTGTCAGAGAGGAGAGGCATCACTGTTACCCTCCCTGTCAGAGAGGAGAGACATCACTGTTACCCTCCCTGACAGAGAGGAGAGACATCACTGTTACCCTCCCTGACAGAGAGGAGAGACATCACTGTTACCCTCCCTGTCAGGGAGGAGAGACATCACTGTTACCCTCCCTGTCAGAGAGGAGAGACATCACTGTCAGAGAGGAGAGACATCACTGTTACCCTCCCTGACAGAGAGGAGAGACATCACTGTTACCCTCCCTGACAGAGAGGAGAGACATCACTGTCAGAGAGGAGAGACATCACTGTTACCCTCCCTGACAGAGAGGAGAGACATCACTGTTACCCTCCCTGTCAGAGAGGAGAGACATCACTGTTACCCTCCCTGACAGAGAGGAGAGACATCACTGTTACCCTCCCTGTCAGAGAGGAGAGACATCACTGTTACCCTCCCTGACAGAGAGGAGAGGCATCACTGTTACGCTCCCTGACAGAGAGGAGAGACATCACTGTTACCCTCCCTGACAAAGTAACATGAATTTCACAGTGCCAAGCATTGTGTCAAGGGGTGCATTTCACAGAGGCCTGTTTTCAGAGTGGTGCATTTCACATAGTGGTGCATTTCACAGAGGCCTGTTTTCAGAGTGGTGCATTTCACAGAGGCCTGTTTTCAGAGTGGTGCATTTCACAGAGGCCTGTTTTCAGAGTGGTCCATTTCACATAGTGGTGCATTTCACAGAGTGGTGCATTTCACAGAGCCCTGTTTTCAGAGTGGTGCATTTCACAGACAGGTGCATTTCACAGAGAGGTGCATTTCACATAGTGGTGCATTTCACAGAGCCCTGTTTTCAGAGTGGTGCATTTCACAGAGTGGTGCATTTCACAGAGTGGTGCATTTCACAGAGAGGTGCATTTCACATAGTGGTGCATTTCACAGAGAGGTGCATTTCACATAGTGGTGCATTTCACAGAGAGGTGCATTTCACATAGTGGTGCATTTCACAGAGCCCTGTTTTCAGAGTGGTGCATTTCACAGAGTGGTGCATTTCACAGAGAGGTGCATTTCACAGAGTGGTGCATTTCACAGAGTGGTGCATTTCACAGAGAGGTGCATTTCACATAGTGGTGCATTTCACAGAGCCCTGTTTTCAGAGTGGTGCATTTCACAGAGTGGTGCATTTCACATAGTGGTGCATTTCACAGAGAGGTGCATTTCACATAGTGGTGCATTTCACAGAGTGGTGCATTTCACAGAGAGGTGCATTTCACAGAGTGGTGCATTTCACAGAGTGGTGCATTTCACAGAGAGGTGCATTTCACAGAGAGGTGCATTTCACAGAGAGGTGCATTTCACATAGTGGTGCATTTCACAGAGAGGTGCATTTCACAGAGTGGTGCATTTCACAGAGAGGTGCATTTCACATAGTGGTGCATTTCACAGAGAGGTGCATTTCACATAGTGGTGCATTTCACAGAGCCCTGTTTTCAGAGTGGTGCATTTCACAGAGCCCTGTTTTCAGAGTTGTCTATTTCTCAGAGGCACTGTGACCAGGCTAATACTGTAAGTCTCAGTGACAGGGCACTGTGACCAGGCTAATAAGTCTCATTGACAGGGCACTGTGACCAGGCTAATACTGTAAGTCTCCGTGACAGGGCACTGTGACCAGGCTAATAAGTCTCATTGACAGGGCACTGTGACCAGGCTAATACTGTAAGTCTCAGTGACAGGGCACTGTGACCAGGCTAATAAGTCTCAGTGACAGGGCACTGTGACCAGGCTAATAAGTCTCATTGACAGGGCACTGTGACCAGGCTAATACTGTAAGTCTCAGTGACAGGGCACTGTGACCAGGCTAATAAGTCTCATTGACAGGGCACTGTGACCAGGCTAATACTGTAAGTCTCAGTGACAGGGCACTGTGACCAGGCTAATAAGTCTCAGTGACAGGGCACTGTGACCAGGCTAATAAGTCTCATTGACAGGGCACTGTGACCAGGCTAATACTGTAAGTCTCAGTGACAGGGCACTGTGACCAGGCTAATACTGTAAGTCTCAGTGACAGGGCACTGTGACCAGGCTAATAAGTCTCAGTGACAGGGTACTGTGACCAGGCTAATAAGTCTCAGTGACAGGGCACGGTGACCAGGCTAATAAGTCTCAGTGACAGGGAACTGTGACCAGGCTAATAAGTCTCAGTGACAGGGTACTGTGACCAGGCTAATAAGTCTCAGTGACAGGGCACTGTGACCAGGCTAATAAGTCTCAGTGACAGGGCACTGTGACCAGGCTAATAAGTCTCAGTGACAGGGCACTGTGACCAGGCTAATAAGTCTCAGTGACAGGGCACTGTGACCAGGCTAATAAGTCTCAGTGACAGGGCACTGTGACCAGGCTAATAAGTCTCAGTGACAGGGCACTGTGACCAGGCTAATAAGTCTCAGTGACAGGGTACTGTGACCAGGCTAATAAGTCTCAGTGACAGGGCACTGTAACCAGGCTAATTAGTCTCAGTGACAGGGCACTGTAACCAGCCTAATTAGTCTCAGTGACAGGGCACTGTAACCAGGCTAACATGTCTCAGTGACAGGGCACTGTAACCAGGCTAACATGTCTCAGTGACAGGGTACTGTAACCAGGCTAACATGTCTCAGTGACAGGGCACTGTAACCAGGCTAACATGTCTCAGTGACAGGGTACTGTAACCAGGCTAATAAGTCTCAGTGACCAGGCTAATAAGTCTCAGTGACCAGGCTAATAGGTCTCAGTGACAGGGCACTGTGACCAGGCTAATAAGTCTCAGTGACTGGGTACTGGGACCAGGCTAATACGTCTCAGTGACAGGGTACTGGGACCAGGCTAATAAGTCTCAGTGACAGGGCTGTCTGGAGGCACCCCATCTAGAGGAGTGTTGCTGGAACATACCCATTTCAGACAGAATAGTAATTTCAGACAGAATAGTAATTTCAGACAGAATAGTAATTTCAGACAGAATACCCATTTCAGACAGAATAGTAATTTCAGACAGAATAGTCATTTCAGACAGAATAGTCATTTCAGACGGAATACTCATTTCAGACAGAATAGTAATTTCAGACAGAATAGTAATTTCAGACAGAATAGTAATTTCAGACAGAATACCCATTTCAGACAGAATAGTCATTTCAGACAGAATAGTCATTTCAGACAGAACACCCATTTCAGACAGAATACCCATTTCAGACAGAACACCCATTTCAGACAGAATACCCATTTCAGACAGAATAGTAATTTCAGACAGAATAGTAATTTCAGACAGAATACCCATTTCAGACAGAATAGTCATTTCAGACAGAATACCCATTTCAGACAGAATACCCATTTCAGACAGAATAGTCATTTCAGACAGAATACCCATTTCAGACAGAACACCCATTTCAGACAGAATACCCATTTCAGACAGAATAGTAATTTCAGACAGAATAGTAATTTCAGACAGAATACCCATTTCAGACAGAATAGTCATTTCAGACAGAATAGTAATTTCAGACAGAATAGTAATTTCAGACAGAATACCCATTTCAGACAGAATAGTAATTTCAGACAGAATAGTATTTTTCAGACAGAATACCCATTTCAGACAGAATAGTAATTTCAGACAGAATAGTCATTTCAGACAGAATAGTCATTTCAGACAGAATACCCATTTCAGACAGAATACCCATTTCAGACAGAACACCCATTTCAGACAGAACACCCATTTCAGACAGAACACCCATTTCAGACAGAATACCCATTTCAGACAGAACACCCATTTCAGACAGAATACCCATTTCAGACAGAATACCCATTTCAGACAGAACACCCATTTCAGACAGAATAGTCATTTCAGACAGAATACCCATTTCAGACAGAATACCCATTTCAGACAGAACACCCATTTCAGACAGAACAGCCAATTCACACAGAAGATGTATGTATGTATGTTACCTGTAAAAAAATGTTTGGCAATGTTTATATGAGCGACTTTCAAACAACCCCTTATTTAGCACTTTGTTGCAGGTGAAATGAGCCTCTGACTAGATGGCATTGTCTTTGTGTCCCAAAAGTCAAAAGTAGTGCACTATGTAGGGAATATGGAGCCATTTGGGAGAAAACCTATGTGACCTATGGAGTAAGTGGGAGGGGGTGGCAGTGGGTATTTAAATCCTAAACGGACCCCCTCACCAGGCCTGGGCTGTGAGGTGAGATAGACGTGAATTCAGAGCAGCTCAGTCAGGCAGGCTTGTGGCCAGACATTTCCAGGCTAATACCAGCAAGCTGAGTGTTCCTGGAGGAGCGGAACACAGCATCTGGCCAGTCAGGCAGGATCCATTACTGCTGTTGTACACCAGCTATATTACAGGGCTGTGGACCAACGGCAGGAGAGGTGCTATCCATGATATGAATCACATAACTCAAGGGACCTCTGCTCAATAGTGTGAATATCATACCACTGGTCACTGCTCCCCACAATCCCTCTGTCTCTCTCTCTCTCTCTCTCTCTCTCTCTCTCTCTCTCTCTTTCTCTCTCTCTCTCTCTCTCTCTGTTTCTCTCTCTCACATTCTCTCTCTCTGTTTCTCTCTCTCTGTTTCTCTCTCTCACATTCTCTCTCTCTCTGTTTCTCTCTCACCTCTCTCTCTCTCTCTCTCTCCTTGCCCAAGCCTCTCTCTCTCTCAATTCAAATTCAATATGCTTTAGTGGCACGAAGGACAACGTCAGTGTTGCCGAAGTGAAGAGATACACATCACCCCCCCCCCCTCTACAGACAGCTATATTGGTCCGTTAATACAAGACTCGTAAAAGGCCCACTACTTTAGTGAAGAAAATAAATCAGATTTTTCAGGGGGGGTGCAGCAGCATCCTCAGCACCTCTACTTCCAACGACTAGGATTCTATGAACATTCCTCTCTGAAATAGTTTGCTACTTAAATATCACAGCTGTTTTTTTGACTTAATGCAGTAGCAATGTTCCAAAGCGTCATCTTAAATGAGATGTTTAATATTTTAGCTGAAGCCTCGCTGAAATGTCCATATAATGCAGTTCCATTATTAAGCTGTGTTGCTGTGTTGCTGTGCTGCTATGTTGCTGTGCTGCTGTGTTGCTGTGTTGTTGTGCTGCTGTGTTGCTGTGCTGCTGTTCTGATGTGTTGCTGTGTTGCTGTGTTGTTGTGTTGCTGTGTTGCTGTGTTGCTGTGTTGCTGTGCTGCTATGTTGCTGTGCTGCTATGTTGCTATGTTGCTGTGCTGCTGTGTTGCTGTGTTGCTGTGTTGTTGTGTTGCTGTGCTGCTGTGTTGCTGTGTTGTTGTGTTGCTGTGTTGCTGTGTTGCTGTGTTGCTGTGCTGCTATGTTGCTGTGCTGCTATGTTGCTATGTTGCTGTGCTGCTGTGTTGCTGTGTTGCTGTGTTGTTGTGTTGCTGTGTTGCTGTGTTGTTGTGTTGCTGTGTTGCTGTGTTGCTGTGTTGCTGTGCTGCTGTGTTGCTGTGTTGCTGTGTTGCTGTGTTGCTGTGTTGCTGTTCTGCTGTGCTGCTGTGTTGCTGTGTTGCTGTGCTGCTGTGTTGCTGTGTTGCTGTGCTGCTGTTCTGCTGTGTTGCTGTGTTGCTGTGTTGCTGTGCTGCTGTGCTGCTGTGTTGCTGTGCTGCTGTGTTGCTGTTCTGCTGTGTTGCTGTTCTGCTGTGTTGCTGTGTTGCTGTGTTGCTGTTCTGCTGTGTTGCTGTGTTGCTGTGTTGCTGTGCTGCTGTGCTGCTGTGTTGCTGTGCTGCTGTGTTGCTGTGTTGCTGTGTTGCTGTGTTGCTGTGTTGCTGTGTTGCTGTGCTGCTGTGCTGCTGTGCTGCTGTGTTGCTGTGTTGCTGTGCTGCTGTGTTGCTGTTCTGCTGCTGTGTTGCTGTTTGCTGTGCTGCTGTGCTGCTGTGTTGCTGTGTGCTGCTGCTGCTGTG
>NW_027039077.1:10000-25000 GCF_034236695.1 Oncorhynchus nerka
CTGAGAACCACCAATAAGTTCCTGAGAACCACCAATAAGTACCTGAGAACCACCAATAAGATCCTGAGAACCACCAATAAGTACCTGAGAACCACCAATAAGTACCTGAGAACCACCAATAAGTTCCTGAGAACCACCAATAAGTACCTGAGAACCACCAATAAGATCCTGAGAACCACCAATAAGTTCCTGAGAACCACCAATAAGTTCCTGAGAACCACCAATAAGTTCCCTGAGAACCACCAATAAGATCCTGAGAACCACCAATAAGTTCCTGAGAACCACCAATAAGTACCTGAGAACCACCAATAAGATCCTGAGAACCACCAATAAGTTCCTGAGAACCACCAATAAGTTCCTGAGAACCACCAATAAGTACATGAGAACCACCAATAAGATCCTGAGAACCACCAATAAGTTCCTGAGAACCACCAATAAGTTCCTGAGAACCACCAATAAGTACCTGAGAACCACCAATAAGATCCTGAGAACCACCAATAAGTACCTGAGAACCACCAATAAGTACCTGAGAACCACCAATAAGTACCTGAGAACCACCAATAAGTACCTGAGAACCACCAATAAGATCCTGAGAACCACCAATAAGTTCCTGAGAACCACCAATAAGTTCCTGAGAACCACCAATAAGTTCCTGAGAACCACCAATAAGATCCTGAGAACCACCAATAAGTTCCTGAGAACCACCAATAAGTACCTGAGAACCACCAATAAGATCCTGAGAACCACCAATAAGTTCCTGAGAACCACCAATAAGTTCCTGAGAACCACCAATAAGTACATGAGAACCACCAATAAGATCCTGAGAACCACCAATAAGTTCCTGAGAACCACCAATAAGTTCCTGAGAACCACCAATAAGTACCTGAGAACCACCAATAAGATCCTGAGAACCACCAATAAGTACCTGAGAACCACCAATAAGTACCTGAGAACCACCAATAAGTACCTGAGAACCACCAATAAGTACCTGAGAACCACCAATAAGATCCTGAGAACCACCAATAAGTACCTGAGAACCACCAATAAGTTCCTGAGAACCACCAATAAGTACCTGAGAACCACCAATAAGATCCTGAGAACCACCAATAAGTACCTGAGAACCACCAATAAGTACCTGAGAACCACCAATAAGTTCCTGAGAACCACCAATAAGTACCTGAGAACCACCAATAAGATCCTGAGAACCACCAATAAGTTCCTGAGAACCACCAATAAGTTCCTGAGAACCACCAATAAGTTCCTGAGAACCACCAATAAGTACCTGAGAACCACCAATAAGATCCTGAGAACCACCAATAAGTACCTGAGAACCACCAATAAGTACCTGAGAACCACCAATAAGTACCTGAGAACCACCAATAAGTTCCTGAGAACCACCAATAAGTTCCTGAGAACCACCAATAAGTACCTGAGAACCACCAATAAGATCCTGAGAACCACCAATAAGTACCTGAGAACCACCAATAAGTTCCTGAGAACCACCAATAAGTACATGAGAACCACCAATAAGATCCTGAGAACCACCAATAAGTTCCTGAGAACCACCAATAAGATCCTGAGAACCACCAATAAGTTCCTGAGAACCACCAATAAGTACCTGAGAACCACCAATAAGATCCTGAGAACCACCAATAAGTACCTGAGAACCACCAATAAGTACCTGAGAACCACCAATAAGTACCTGAGAACCACCAATAAGTACCTGAGAACCACCAATAAGATCCTGAGAACCACCAATAAGATCCTGAGAACCACCAATAAGTACCTGAGAACCACCAATAAGTTCCTGAGAACCACCAATAAGTTCCTGAGAACCACCAATAAGTACCTGAGAACCACCAATAAGATCATGAGAACCACCAATAAGTACCTGAGAACCACCAATAAGTACCTGAGAACCACCAATAAGTTCCTGAGAACCACCAATAAGTACCTGAGAACCACCAATAAGATCCTGAGAACCACCAATAAGTTCCTGAGAACCACCAATAAGTTCCTGAGAACCACCAATAAGTACCTGAGAACCACCAATAAGATCCTGAGAACCACCAATAAGTACCTGAGAACCACCAATAAGATCCTGAGAACCACCAATAAGTACCTGAGAACCACCAATAAGTTCCTGAGAATCACCAATAAGTACCTGAGAACCACCAATAAGATCCTGAGAACCACCAATAAGTACCTGAGAACCACCAATAAGTTCCTGAGAACCACCAATAAGTTCCTGAGAACCACCAATAAGTTCCTGAGAACCACCAATAAGTACCTTAGAACCACCAATAAGTTCCTGAGAACCACCAATAAGTACCTGAGAACCACCAATAAGTACCTGAGAACCACCAATAAGTTCCTGAGAACCACCAATAAGTACCTGAGAACCACCAATAAGTACCCGAGAACCACCAGTTTTAAAACATCAACGTCCTGCTATTCTACACATTCTGACATGAGGCTGCGAGAACGTGTATCAGTAAAAATTTAAAAAAGAACTCAAGAAATCTGTAATAAATCTGGAAGTTTTTGCCGTGGATGTTTTAGCTGCAGCCTTTGACCTCTGACTAAAGTGTTTGGTGGAGTTTTTCTCAAATAAAACATGTTGTTTTGTGCCATGTTGTGTTACGTAAACAAAGTGTGCGCTGCTGGGCAGGTCTGTCTCGCTGTCTCTGCTATTGAATAGAGAGAAATCACTGCAGCTGTTCACCCCATGTTAGTGGGCAAACGTACATCGTCCAATCCAAACCCAACCCTCATTTACCCGCTGTGGCGCACGGTGGTTCCAAAATCTGGTTTAGACAAGACTGACTTTATGACCAAAATGATCCTGTTTACACTTTGTAGTCAATTTCAACTGTTTCTGACTCATTTCGGTGCCAATTAGGCTTTTTTATAAAGGGATTTGTTGCTTTTTAAAGGCAGTAGCTCTTTATCACTTAACTTAAAGGGCAACTCCATCACTTTTTGGGGGTAAAAATATATAACGTTAAAAAGTTCTAACCGATGACATCATCAAATGTTACAACGGTTTAAAAAAACATTGATTTTCAAACACTCTGAGATTTGCAGTGACGTGTGGATTCAAGAAAACACTCAGGTTTTAATATTCACTGTGTTTGTTATTTTGAATCCTGCCCTCTGTGATGTCACAGAGAAGCCTCCTGCCCTCTGTGATGTCACAGAGAAGCCTCCTGTCCTCTGTGATGTCACAGAGAAGCCTCCTGCCCTTTGTGATGTCACAGAGAATCCTCTTTTAGGGCCTTTCTTCTTCTTGTCTTCTTTTTAACCACAGATCACGTAGACACTGGTATTGTGGCATCATGAATATGAGGTTGGAAAGTGCCGGGGTTGCCCTTTAACCCAGTCATAATGAATGCCTAGATTTGACTGTAAGAGTTGTGTTGCCTAAATTTAGCACG
The DNA here is from genome assembly GCF_034236695.1 of Oncorhynchus nerka. Classification (NCBI taxonomy): domain Eukaryota; kingdom Metazoa; phylum Chordata; class Actinopteri; order Salmoniformes; family Salmonidae; genus Oncorhynchus; species Oncorhynchus nerka. The sequence continues at coordinate 13,438 of NW_027039077.1, forward strand.
TTTTGTCACAGGACATCGGGGGGGATGAAGTCAGTTTACTAGGAAAAATAGATGTTTGTCCAAGGATGTCGGAAGATGAAGTCAGACTGTGATATCTTCTTTTATTATCATTTGTTGTATTATTTATTTCAGCAATTTAATGTGTTTGAATTGGTTAAGAAGTTGAGCAAAAGAGAGAGTGACTGAGAGAGAGAGAGCGAGAGAGAGAGAGAGAGAGAGAAGGGGGTAAGAGGGAGATGGAGAAGGAGATAGAGAGAGAGATGGGGAGGTAAGAGGGAGAGAGAAGGAGATAGAGAGAGAGAGAGAGAGAGAGAAGGGGGGGTAAGAGGGAGAGAGAAGGAGATAGAGAGAGAGAGAGAAGGGGGAGGTAAGAGGGAGAGAGAGAGAGAGAGAGAGGAGAGAGAGAGAGAGAGAGAGAGAGATGGGATGGAGAGGTAGAAATAGTGTTAGATGAGGAGAGAGAGAGAAGACTCAGCCGTTAGAACTCAGTTTAGGAGCCATTAGAATCATGTTGGCAAACACACACACACACACACACACACACACACACACACACACACACACACACACACACACACACACACACACACACTGGGACGGGAGATAGAAACTGGGCGGCTGAAGAGAGAGATTACGTTTTGGTTGGCAGAGATTCCTGGAACACTTAAGTATTTTGGTTGTAAAATCTCAGAGGGTGTGTGTGTGTGTGTGTGTGTGTGTGTGTGTGTGTGTGTGTGTGTGTGTGTGTGTGTGTGTGTGTGTGTGTGTGTGTGTGTGTGTGTGTGTGTGTGTGTGTGTGTGTGTGTGTGTGTGTGTGTGAGAGAGAGAGAGAGTGAGTGAGCGAGCAGGGCAGTGGGGCAGAAATGAGCTTTGGCTCTCAGGCATCTAGTAGACCATACACACCTGGTTTGGCAGCTCTTTAAAAAAACACACACACAACCCTGACCTCACATCTAGCCAAAGTGCACACACTCATGTTTGGATTCAGTGAGGTGTTTTCTTGTGTTCTATGTTGTGTATTCCAAGTTCCAAGTTCCAAGTTCCGTGTTCTAAGATAAAGAAAGACAGAGAATTCTTCGTAAGAGTTCAACGTTTCTTGAGGGGTTCCATGTTTTGTCAGGCCGTCATTGTAAATAAGAATGTGTTGTTAATTGACCTGGTAAAATAAAGGTGTCCTATTGGTTGTTAATTGACCTGGTAAAATAAAGGTGTCCTATTGGTGTATTGAGCAGAGCTGATCTGGACCAGTGCAGACTAAATGTGTTGCTGTATGTGACTGAGTTTCTATGTAATGGTGGTCAGTACCTTATGACGTAGAAATGAGTTGAAGAAGGCTGAAGAGGGCTGAATAGAGCTGAATAGGGCTGAATATAGCTGAATAGGGCTGAATAGAGCTGAATAGGGCTGAATAGAGCTGAAGAGGGCTGAAGAGGGCTGAAGAAGGTTGAAGAGGGCTGAAGAAGGTTGAAGAGGGCTGAATAGAGCTGAATAGGGCTGAATAGGGCTGAAGAAGGCTGAAGAGGGCTGAAGAGGGTTGAAGAGGGCTGAATAGGGCTGAAGAGGGCTTGAGAGGGCTGAAGATGGATGAAGAGGGCTGAAGAGGTCTGAATACGGCTGAATAGGGCTGAAGAAGGCTTGAGAGGGCTGAAGAGGGATGAAGAGGGCTGAATAGGGCTGAAGAGGGTTGAAGAGGGCTGAATAGGGCTGAATAGGGCTGAATAGGGCTGAAGAGGACTGAATAGGGCTGAAGAGGGCTGAAGAGGGCTTGAGAGGGAGCCAAGTATTCTGGCCTGATTTATCTGTTTATGCAGCAGCATAACAGCAGGCCTGCCTCCCACGTGTGTGTGTGTGTGTGTGTGTGTGTGTGTGTGTGTGTGTGTGTGTGTGTGTGTGTGTGTGTGTGTGTGTGTGTGTGTGTGTGTGTGTGTGTGTGTGTGAAGGGGGAGGTCTATTGCAACAGCAGGACAGACTGCCCTGACTCAGGAGAGCTTACTGCCATAAGGACAAACAGCAGCAGGACAGACTGCCCTGACTCAGGATAGCTTACTACCATAAGGAGGACAGACTACTCTGACTCAGGAGAGCTTACTGCCATAAGGACACACAGCAGCAGGACAGACTGCCCTGACTCAGGAGAGCTTACTGCCATAAGGAGGACAGACTGCCCTGACTCAGGAGAGGTTACTGCCATAAGGACACACAGCAGCAGGACAGACTGCCCTGACTCAGGAGAGCTTACTGCCATAAGGAGGACAGACTGCCCTGACTCAGGAGAGGTTACTGCCATAAGGACACACAGCAGCAGGACAGACTGCCCTGACTCAGGAGAGCTTACTGCCATAAGGAGGACAGACTGCCCTGACTCAGGAGAGCTTACTGCCATAAGGACACACAACAGCAGGACAGACTGCCCTGACTCAGGAGAGGTTACTGCCATAAGGACACACAGCAGCAGGACAGACTGCCCTGACTCAGGAGAGCTTACTACCATAAGGACACACAGCAGCAGGACAGACTGCCCTGACTCAGCAGAGCTTACTACCATAAGGACACACAACAGCAGGACAGACTGCCCTGACTCAGGAGAGCTTACTACCATAAGGACACACAACAGCAGGACAGACTGCCCTGACTCAGGAGAGCTTACTGCCATAAAGACACACAAGCGGACAAGCTTTTACCAAATGACATATTCATAACATCTAGTTTAATACATTATGAGGTTGAAATAGAGCCAATAAAGGGTACAATAGGGGTGTGTGTGTGTGTGTGTGTGTGTGTGTGTGTGTGTGTGTGTGTGTGTGTGTGTGTGTGTGTGTGTGTGTGTGTGTGTGTGTGTGTGTGAAGGGGGAGGTCTATTGCAACAGCAGGACAGACTGCCCTGACTCAGGGGAGCTTACTGCCATAAGGACAAACAGCAGCAGGACAGACTGCCCTGACTCAGGATAGCTTACTACCATAAGGAGGACAGACTACTCTGACTCAGGAGAGCTTACTGCCATAAGGACACACAGCAGCAGGACAGACTGCCCTGACTCAGGAGAGCTTACTACCATAAGGAGGACAGACTGCCCTGACTCAGGAGAGCTTACTACCATAAGGACACACAACAGCAGGACAGACTGCCCTGACTCAGGAGAGCTTACTACCATAAGGACACACAACAGCAGGACAGACTGCCCTGACTCAGGAGAGGTTACTGCCATAAGGAGGACAGACTGCCCTGACTCAGGAGAGCTTACTGCCATAAAGACACACAAGCGGACAAGCTTTTACCAAATGACATATTCATAACATCTAGTTTAATACATTATGAGGTTGAAATAGAGCCAATAAAGGGTACAATAGGGGTGTGTGTGTGTGTGTGTGTGTGTGTGTGTGTGTGTGTGTGTGTGTGTGTGTGTGTGTGTGTGTGTGTGTGTGTGTGTGTGTGTGTGTGTGTGTGTGTGTGTGTGTGAAGGGGGAGGTCTATTGCAACAGCAGGACAGACTGCCCTGACTCAGGGGAGCTTACTGCCATAAGGACAAACAGCAGCAGGACAGACTGCCCTGACTCAGGATAGCTTACTACCATAAGGAGGACAGACTACTCTGACTCAGGAGAGCTTACTGCCATAAGGACACACAGCAGCAGGACAGACTGCCCTGACTCAGGAGAGCTTACTGCCATAAGGAGGACAGACTGCCCTGACTCAGGAGAGGTTACTGCCATAAGGACACACAGCAGCAGGACAGACTGCCCTGACTCAGGAGAGCTTACTGCCATAAGGAGGACAGACTGCCCTGACTCAGGAGAGCTTACTGCCATAAGGACACACAACAGCAGGACAGACTGCCCTGACTCAGGAGAGGTTACTGCCATAAGGACACACAGCAGCAGGACAGACTGCCCTGACTCAGGAGAGCTTACTACCATAAGGACACACAGCAGCAGGACAGACTGCCCTGACTCAGCAGAGCTTACTACCATAAGGACACACAACAGCAGGACAGACTGCCCTGACTCAGGAGAGCTTACTACCATAAGGACACACAACAGCAGGACAGACTGCCCTGACTCAGGAGAGGTTACTGCCATAAGGAGGACAGACTGCCCTGACTCAGGAGAGCTTACTGCCATAAAGACACACAAGCGGACAAGCTTTTACCAAATGACATATTCATAACATCTAGTTTAATACATTATGAGGTTGAAATAGAGCCAATGAAGGGTACAATAGGGGTGTGTGTGTGTGTGTGTGTGTGTGTGTGTGTGTGTGTGTGTGTGTGTGTGTGTGTGTGTGTGTGTGTGTGTGAGTGTGTGTGTGTGTGTGGTTAATGATCCGTGGTTCTGCAGAGGTAGGCAGTCGCTGCTTCTGCGGTCATTTGTAGTACATACATACACACACACACACACACACACACACACACACACACACACACACACACACACACACACACACACACACACACTGAGGGGAGATACCCTGGACCCACTCCAATGTGCATACCGCCCCGACGGATCCACAGATGACGCAATCTCTATTGCACTATATGCTCTATACTCTATACTATATACTATATACTCTATACTCTATACTATATACTCTATACTATATACTATATACTCTATACTATATACTATATACTCTATACTCTATACTATATACTCTATACTATATACTCTATACTCTATGCTGTATGCTCTATACTCTATGCTCTATACTCTATAATATATACTCTATTCTCTATACTCTATACTATATACTCTATACTCTATACTCTATGCTATATACTATATACTCTATACTCTATACTATATACTATATACTCTATACTCTATACTATATACTATATACTCTATACTTTATACTCTATACTATATACTATATACTCTATACTATATACTCTATACTATATACTCTATACTATATACTCTATACTCTATACTCTATACTATATACTCTATACTCTATACTATATACTATATACTCTATACTATATACTCTATACTATATACTCTATACTCTATACTCTATACTATATACTATATACTCTATACTCTATACTATATACTATATACTCTATACTTTATACTCTATACTATATACTATATACTCTATACTATATACTCTATACTATATACTCTATACTCTATACTATATACTCTATACTCTATACTATATACTATATACTCTATACTATATACTCTATACTATATACTCTATACTGCCCTCTCCCACCTGGACAAGACAAACACCTTCAGTATGTTTTCAGGTTTTCGCCTGCCAAATCAGCACTGTTATACTCACAGACATTATTTTAACAGTTTTAGAAACTTTAGAGTGTTTTCTATACATGCATATCCTAGCTTTTGGGCCTGAGTAACAGGCAGTTTACTTTGGGTACGTTTTTTTATCAATACTCATTGTGTAAAGAGCCAAGTTATCGTTACTCATTGTGTATAGAGCCAAGTTATCATTACTCAGTGTGTATAGAGCCAAGTTATCAATACTCATTGTATTTAGAGCCAAGTTATCGTTTCTCATTGTGTAAAGAGCCAAGTTATCGTTACTCAGTGTAAATAGAGCTAAGTTATCGTTACTCATTGTGTATAGAGCCAAGTTATCGTTACTCATTGTGTAAAGAGCCAAGTTATCGTTACTCAGTGTAAATAGAGCTAAGTTATCGTTACTCATTGTGTATAGAGCCAAGTTATCGTTACTCATTGTGTATAGAGCCAAGTTATCGTTACTCAGTGTGTATAGAGCCAAGTTATCGTTACTCATTGTGTATAGAGCCAAGTTATCGTTACTCATTGTGTATAGAGCCAAGTTATCGTTACTCATTGTGTATAGAGCCAAGTTATCGTTACTCATTGTGTATAGAGCCAAGTTATCATTACTCATTGTGTATAGAGCCAAGTTATCGTTACTCAGTGTGTATAGAGCCAAGTTATCGTTACTCATTGTGTATAGAGCCAAGTTATCGTTACTCATTGTGTATAGAGCCAAGTTATCGTTACTCATTGTGTATAGAGCCAAGTTATCGTTACTCAGTGTGTATAGAGCCAAGTTATCGTTACTCAGTGTGTATATAAACAAGTTATCGTTACTCATTGTGTATATAAACAAGTTATCATTACTCATTGTGTATAGAGCCAAGTTATCGTTACTCATTGTGTAAAGAGCCAAGTTATCGTTACTCATTGTGTATAGAGCCAAGTTATCGTTACTCATTGTGTATAGAGCCACGTTATCGTTACTCATCGTGTTTATATTATTAGTGATAGTATTCTTCTATTATTTCTCTCTGCATTGTTGGGACGGGCCTGTAAACATTTCACCTGTTGTTTATGAAGCATGTGACCATTTTTGACAGAGAGAAAGATTGAAACAGAGAGAGAGAGAAAGATCGAAACAGAGAGAGAGAGAAAGAGAGAGAGATTGAAACACAGAGAGAGAGAAAGAGAGAGAGATCGAAACAGAGAGAGAGAGAAAGATCGAAACAGAGAGAGAGAAAGATTGAAATAGAGAGAAAAAGAGAGACAGTGAAACAGAGAGAGAGACAGTGAAACAGAGAGAGAGACAGTGAAACAGAGAGACAGTGAAAACAGAGAGAGAGAGAGAGAAACAGTGAAACAGAGAGAGAGACAGTGAAACAGAGAGAGAGACAGTGAAACAGAGAGAGAGACAGTGAAACAGAGAGACAGTGAAACAGAGAGAGACAGTGAAACAGAGAGACAGACAGTGAAACAGAGAGACAGACAGTGAAACAGAGAGAGAGAGAGACAGTGAAACAGAGAGAGAGACAGTGAAACAGAGACAGTGAAACAGAGAGAGAGAGACAGTGAAACAGAGAGAGACAGTGAAACAGAGAGAGAGAGACAGTGAAACAGAGAGAGAGAGACAGAGAGAGAGACAGTGAAACAGAGAGAGACAGACAGTGAAACAGAGAGAGAGAGACAGTGAAACAGAGAGAGAGAGACAGTGAAACAGAGACAGTGAAACAGAGAGAGAGACAGTGAAACAGCGAGAGACAGTGAAACAGAGAGAGACAGTGAAACAGAGAGAGAGAGACAGTGAAACAGAGAGAGACAGTGAAACAGAGAGACTGTGAAACAGAGAGAGAGAGAGAGACAGTGAAACAGAGAGAGAGACAGTGAAACAGAGAGACAGTGAAACAGAGAGACAGTGAAACAGAGAGAGAGAAAGATCGAAACAGAGAGAGAGAGAAAGAGAGAGAGATCGAAACAGAGAGAGAGAGAAAGATCGAAACAGAGAGAGAGAGAAAGATTGAAATAGAGAGAAAAAGAGAGACAGTGAAACAGAGAGAGAGACAGTGAAACAGAGAGAGAGACAGTGAAACAGAGAGACAGTGAAAACAGAGAGAGAGAGAGAGAGACAGTGAAACAGAGAGAGAGACAGTGAAACAGAGAGAGAGACAGTGAAACAGAGAGACAGTGAAACAGAGAGAGAGACAGTGAAACAGAGAGAGAGACAGTGAAACAGAGAGAGACAGTGAAACAGAGAGAGAGACAGTGAAACAGAGAGACAGTGAAACAGAGAGAGACAGTGAAACAGAGAGACAGACAGTGAAACAGAGAGACTGTGAAACAGAGAGAGAGAGAGACAGTGAAACAGAGAGAGAGACAGTGAAACAGAGACAGTGAAACAGAGAGAGAGAGACAGTGAAACAGAGAGAGACAGTGAAACAGAGAGAGAGAGACAGTGAAACAGAGAGAGAGAGACAGAGAGAGAGACAGTGAAACAGAGAGAGAGACAGTGAAACAGAGAGAGAGAGACAGTGAAACAGAGAGAGAGAGACAGTGAAACAGAGACAGTGAAACAGAGAGAGAGACAGTGAAACAGCGAGAGACAGTGAAACAGAGAGAGACAGTGAAACAGAGAGAGAGAGACAGTGAAACAGAGAGAGACAGTGAAACAGAGAGACTGTGAAACAGAGAGAGAGAGAGAGACAGTGAAACAGAGAGAGAGACAGTGAAACAGAGAGACAGTGAAACAGAGAGAGAGACAGTGAAACAGCGAGAGACAGTGAAACAGAGAGAGACAGTGAAACAGAGAGAGAGAGACAGTGAAACAGAGAGAGACAGTGAAACAGAGAGACTGTGAAACAGAGAGAGAGAGAGAGACAGTGAAACAGAGAGAGAGACAGTGAAACAGAGAGACAGTGAAACAGAGAGACAGTGAAACAGAGAGAGAGAAAGATCGAAACAGAGAGAGAGAGAAAGAGAGAGAGATCGAAACAGAGAGAGAGAGAAAGATCGAAACAGAGAGAGAGAGAAAGATTGAAATAGAGAGAAAAAGAGAGACAGTGAAACAGAGAGAGAGACAGTGAAACAGAGAGAGAGACAGTGAAACAGAGAGACAGTGAAAACAGAGAGAGAGAGAGAGAGACAGTGAAACAGAGAGAGAGACAGTGAAACAGAGAGAGAGACAGTGAAACAGAGAGACAGTGAAACAGAGAGAGAGACAGTGAAACAGAGAGAGAGACAGTGAAACAGAGAGAGAGACAGTGAAACAGAGAGAGAGACAGTGAAACAGAGAGACAGTGAAACAGAGAGAGACAGTGAAACAGAGAGACAGACAGTGAAACAGAGAGACTGTGAAACAGAGAGAGAGAGAGACAGTGAAACAGAGAGACAGTGAAACAGAGACAGTGAAACAGAGAGAGAGAGACAGTGAAACAGAGAGACAGTGAAACAGAGAGAGAGAGACAGTGAAACAGAGAGAGAGACAGAGAGAGAGACAGTGAAACAGAGAGAGAGACAGTGAAACAGAGAGAGAGAGACAGTGAAACAGAGAGAGAGACAGTGAAACAGAGACAGTGAAACAGAGAGAGACAGTGAAACAGCGAGAGACAGTGAAACAGAGAGAGACAGTGAAACAGAGAGAGAGACAGTGAAACAGAGAGAGACAGTGAAACAGAGAGACTGTGAAACAGAGAGAGAGAGAGACAGTGAAACAGAGAGAGAGACAGTGAAACAGAGAGACAGTGAAACAGAGAGACAGTGAAACAGAGAGAGAGAAAGATCGAAACAGAGAGAGAGAGAAAGAGAGAGAGATGGAAACAGAGAGAGAGAGAAAGATCGAAACAGAGAGAGAGAGAAAGATTGAAATAGAGAGAAAAAGAGAGACAGTGAAACAGAGAGAGAGACAGTGAAACAGAGAGAGAGACAGTGAAACAGAGAGACAGTGAAAACAGAGAGAGAGAGAGAGAGACAGTGAAACAGAGAGAGAGACAGTGAAACAGAGAGAGAGACAGTGAAACAGAGAGACAGTGAAACAGAGAGAGAGACAGTGAAACAGAGAGAGAGAGACAGTGAAACAGAGAGAGAGACAGTGAAACAGAGAGAGAGACAGTGAAACAGAGAGAGAGACAGTGAAACACAGAGAGAGAGAGAGACAGTGAAACAGAGAGAGAGACAGTGAAACAGAGAGAGAGAGACAGTGAAACAGAGAGAGACAGTGAAACAGAGAGAGAGAGACAGTGAAACAGAGAGAGAGAGACAGAGAGAGAGACAGTGAAACAGAGAGAGAGAGACAGTGAAACAGAGAGAGAGAGACAGTGAAACAGAGACAGTGAAACAGAGAGAGAGACAGTGAAACAGCGAGAGACAGTGAAACAGAGAGAGACAGTGAAACAGAGAGAGAGAGACAGTGAAACAGAGAGAGACAGTGAAACAGAGAGACTGTGAAACAGAGAGAGAGAGAGAGACAGTGAAACAGAGAGAGAGACAGTGAAACAGAGAGACAGTGAAACAGAGAGACAGTGAAACAGAGAGAGAGAGAAAGATCGAAACAGAGAGAGAGAGAAAGAGAGAGAGATTGAAACACAGAGAGAGAGAAAGAGAGAGAGATCGAAACAGAGAGAGAGAGAAAGATCGAAACAGAGAGAGAGAGAAAGATTGAAATAGAGAGAAAAAGAGAGACAGTGAAACAGAGAGAGAGACAGTGAAACAGAGAGAGAGACAGTGAAACAGAGAGACAGTGAAAACAGAGAGAGAGAGAGAGAGACAGTGAAACAGAGAGAGAGACAGTGAAACAGAGAGAGAGACAGTGAAACAGAGAGACAGTGAAACAGAGAGAGAGACAGTGAAACAGAGAGAGAGACAGTGAAACAGAGAGAGAGACAGTGAAACAGAGAGAGACAGTGAAACAGAGAGAGAGAGACAGTGAAACAGAGAGAGAGACAGTGAAACAGAGAGAGAGAGAGACAGTGAAACAGAGAGAGAGAGAGACAGTGAAACAGAGAGAGAGACAGTGAAACAGAGACAGTGAAACAGAGAGAGAGAGACAGTGAAACAGAGAGAGACAGTGAAACAGAGAGAGAGAGACAGTGAAACAGAGAGAGAGAGACAGAGAGAGAGACAGTGAAACAGAGAGAGAGAGACAGTGAAACAGAGAGAGAGACAGTGAAACAGAAAGAGACAGTGAAACAGAGAGACAGTGAAAACAGAGAGAGAGAGAGAGACAGTGAAACAGAGAGAGAGACAGTGAAACAGAGAGACAGTGAAACAGAGAGACAGTGAAACAGAGAGAGAGAGAAAGATCGAAACAGAGAGAGAGAGAAAGAGAGAGAGATTGAAACACAGAGAGAGAGAAAGAGAGAGAGATCGAAACAGAGAGAGAGAGAAAGATCGAAACAGAGAGAGAGAGAAAGATTGAAATAGAGAGAAAAAGAGAGACAGTGAAACAGAGAGAGAGACAGTGAAACAGAGAGAGAGACAGTGAAACAGAGAGACAGTGAAAACAGAGAGAGAGAGAGAGAGAGACAGTGAAACAGAGAGAGAGACAGTGAAACAGAGAGAGAGACAGTGAAACAGAGAGACAGTGAAACAGAGAGAGAGACAGTGAAACAGAGAGAGAGACAGTGAAACAGAGAGAGAGACAGTGAAACAGAGAGAGAGACAGTGAAACAGAGAGAGACAGTGAAACAGAGAGAGAGAGACAGTGAAACAGAGAGAGAGACAGTGAAACAGAGAGAGAGACAGTGAAACAGAGAGAGAGAGAGACAGTGAAACAGAGAGAGAGACAGTGAAACAGAGACAGTGAAACAGAGAGAGAGAGACAGTGAAACAGAGAGAGACAGTGAAACAGAGAGAGAGAGACAGTGAAACAGAGAGAGAGAGACAGAGAGAGAGACAGTGAAACAGAGAGAGAGACAGTGAAACAGAGAGAGACAGTGAAACAGAAAGAGACAGTGAAACAGAGAGACAGTGAAAACAGAGAGAGAGAGAGAGACAGTGAAACAGAGAGAGAGACAGTGAAACAGAGAGAGAGACAGTGTTACAGCGAGAGACAGTGAAACAGAGAGAGACAGTGAAACAGAGAGAGAGAGACAGTGAAACAGAGAGAGACAGTGAAACAGAGAGACTGTGAAACACAGAGAGAGAGAGAGACAGTGAAACAGAGAGAGAGACAGTGAAACAGAGAGACAGTGAAACAGAGAGAGAGAGAAAGATCGAAACAGAGAGAGAGAGAAAGAGAGAGAGATTGAAACACAGAGAGAGAGAAAGAGAGAGAGATCGAAACAGAGAGAGAGAGAAAGATCGAAACAGAGAG
>NW_027039077.1:30000-46677 GCF_034236695.1 Oncorhynchus nerka
AGAGAGAAAGATCGAAACAGAGAGAGAGAAAGAGAGAGAGATTGAAACACAGAGAGAGAGAAAGAGAGAGAGATCGAAACAGAGAGAGAGAGAAAGATCGAAACAGAGAGAGAGAGAAAGATTGAAATAGAGAGAAAAAGAGAGACAGTGGAAACAGAGAGAGAGACAGTGAAACAGAGAGAGAGACAGTGAAACAGAGAGACAGTGAAAACAGAGAGAGAGAGAGAGAGAGACAGTGAAACAGAGAGAGAGACAGTGAAACAGAGAGACAGTGAAACAGAGAGAGAGAGACAGTGAAACAGAGAGAGAGACAGTGAAACAGAGAGAGAGACAGTGAAACAGAGACAGTGAAACAGAGAGAGAGAGACAGTGAAACAGAGAGAGACAGTGAAACAGAGAGAGAGAGACAGTGAAACAAAGAGACAGAGAGAGAGACAGTGAAACAGAGAGAGAGAGACAGTGAAACAGAGAGAGAGAGACAGTGAAACAGAGACAGTGAAACAGAGAGAGAGACAGTGAAACAGCGAGAGACAGTGAAACAGAGAGAGACAGTGAAACAGAGAGACTGTGAAACAGAGAGAGAGAGAGAGAGAGAGAGACAGTGAAACAGAGAGACAGTGAAACAGAGAGACAGTGAAACAGAGAGAGAGAGAAAGATCGAAACAGAGAGAGAGAGAAAGAGAGAGAGATTGAAACACAGAGAGAGAGAGAGAGAGAGAGAGAGATCGAAACAGAGAGAGAGAAAGATCGAAACAGAGAGAGAGAGAGAAAGATTGAAATAGAGAGAAAAAGAGAGACAGTGAAACAGAGAGAGAGACAGTGAAACAGAAAGAGACAGTGAAACAGAGAGACAGTGAAAACAGAGAGAGAGAGAGAGAGACAGTGAAACAGAGAGAGAGACAGTGAAACAGAGAGAGAGACAGTAAAACAGAGAGACAGTGAAAGAGAGAGACAGTGAAACAGATAGAGACAGTGAAACAGAGAGAGAGAGACAGTGAAACAGAGAGAGAGACAGTGAAACAGAGAGAGAGACAGTGAAACAGAGAGACTGTGAAACAGAGAGAGAGAGAGACAGTGAAACAGAGAGAGAGACAGTGAAACAGACACAGTGAAACAGAGAGAGAGAGACAGTGAAACAGAGAGAGAGAGACAGAGAGAGAGACAGTGAAACAGAGAGAGAGAGACAGTGAAACAGAGACAGTGAAACAGAGAAAGAGACAGTGAAACAGCGAGAGAGAGACAGAGAGAGAGACAGTGAAACAGAGAGAGACAGTGAAACAGAGAGAGAGAGACAGTGAAACAGAGAGAGAGAGACAGAGAGAGAGACAGTGAAACAGAGAGAGACAGTGAAACAGAGAGAGAGAGACAGTGAAACAGAGACAGTGAAACAGAGAGAGAGACAGTGAAACAGCGAGACAGTGAAACAGAGAGAGACAGTGAAACAGAGAGAGAGAGACAGTGAAACAGAGAGAGACAGTGAAACAGAGCGACTGTGAAACAGAGAGAGAGAGAGAGACAGTGAAACAGAGAGACAGTGAAACAGAGAGACAGTGAAACAGAGAGAGAGAGAGACAGTGAAACAGAGAGACAGTGAAACAGAGAGAGAGACAGTGAAACAGACACAGTGAAACAGAGAGAGAGACAGTGAAACAGAGAGAGAGAGACAGAGAGAGAGACAGTGAAACAGAGAGAGAGTGACAGTGAAACAGAGACAGTGAAACAGAGAAAGAGACAGTGAAACAGCGAGAGAGAGACAGAGAGAGAGACAGTGAAACAGAGAGAGACAGTGAAACAGAGAGAGAGAGACAGTGAAACAGAGAGAGAGAGACAGAGAGAGAGACAGTGAAACAGAGAGAGACAGTGAAACAGAGAGAGAGAGAGACAGTGAAACAGAGACAGTGAAACAGAGAGAGAGACAGTGAAACAGCGAGACAGTGAAACAGAGAGAGACAGTGAAACAGAGAGACAGTGAAACAGAGCGACTGTGAAACAGAGAGAGAGAGAGAGACAGTGAAACAGAGAGACAGTGAAACAGAGAGACAGTGAAACAGAGAGAGAGAGAGACAGTGAAACAGAGAGACAGTGAAACAGAGAGAGACAGTGAAACAGAGAGAGAGAGACAGTGAAACAGAGAGAGAGAGACAGAGAGAGAGACAGTGAAACAGAGAGAGACAGTGAAACAGAGAGAGAGAGACAGTGAAACAGAGACAGTGAAACAGAGAGAGAGACAGTGAAACAGCGAGACAGTGAAACAGAGAGAGACAGTGAAACAGAGAGAGAGAGACAGTGAAACAGAGAGAGACAGTGAAACAGAGCGACTGTGAAACAGAGAGAGAGAGAGAGACAGTGAAACAGAGAGACAGTGAAACAGAGAGACAGTGAAACAGAGAGAGAGAGAGACAGAGAGACAGTGAAACAGAGAGACAGTGAAACAGAGAGAGACTAAACAGCATTTCTTCTTCTTCTCCTCAGCTTCATCTAGATGTTGTTCCACATCACATCTTTAGACTGTGTGTGTTTGCAGGTGTAAATCCTCTGTGTACTGACCTTGTTTACTGTGAATATAATGTAGTGAAGAGATCAGGAGAGAGAGAGAGAGCTAGAGAACAAGGGAGGGAGAGAGAGAGAGCTAGAGAACAAGGGAAGGAGAGATAGAGAGCTAGAGAACAAGGGAGGGAGAGAGCTAGAGAACAAGGGAGGGAGAGAGAGAGAGCTAGAGAACAAGGGAGGGAGAGAGAGAGAGCTAGAGAACAAGGGAGGGAGAGAGAGCTAGAGAACAAGGGAGAGAGAGAGAGAGCTAGAGAACAAGGGAGAGAGAGAGAGCTAGAGAACAAGGGAGGGAGAGAGAGAGAGCGCTAGAGAACAAGGGAGGGAGAGAGAGAGAGCTAGAGAACAAGGGAGCGAGAGAGAACTAGAGTACACGGGAGGGAGAGAGAGAGCTAGAGAACAAGGGAGGGAGAGAGAGAGTTAGAGAACAAGGGAGAGAGAGCTAGAGAACAAGGGAGGGAGAGATAGAGAGCTAGAGAACAAGGGAGGGTCAGAGAGAGAGCTAGAGAACAAGGGAGGGAGAGAGAGAGAGCTAGAGAACAAGGGAGGGAGAGAGAGAGCTAGAGAACAAGGGAGAGAGAGAGAGAGAGAGCTAGAGAACAAGGGAGGGAGAGAGAGCTAGAGAACAAGGGAGGGAGAGAGAGAGAGCTAGAGAACAAGGGAGGGAGAGAGAGAGCTAGAGAACAAGGGAGGGAGAGAGAGAGGGAGCAAGACAACAAGGGAGGGAGAGAGAGAGCTAGAGAACAAGGGAGGAAGGGAGAGAGAGAGCTAGAGAACAAGGGAGGGAGAGAGAGAGAGCTAGAGAACAAGGGAGGGAGAGAGAGAGAGCTAGAGAACAAGGGAGGGAGAGAGAGAGCTAGAGAACAAGGGAGGGAGAGAGAGGGAGCAAGACAACAATGGAGGGAGAGAGAGCTAGAGAATGAGGGAGGGAGAGAGAGAGAGCTAGAGAACAAGGGAGAGAGAGAGAGAGCGAGCTAGAGAACAAGAGAGGGAGAGAGAATAGTTGGAGTGAAGGATGAGAGAAAACGAAAGAAAGAGCATGCATAGATGATCTCATCTATCTCCTCTCCTTCCTCTCCCCCTCCTCTCCCCTTCACCCTCTCCCCACCTCTTCTCTCCTACCTCTCCCCCTCCTCTCCCCTTCACCCTCTCCCCACCTCTTCTCTCCTTCCTCTCCCCCTCATCTCCCCTTCACCCTCTCCCCACCTCTTCTCACCTTCCTCTCCCCCTCATCTCCCCTTCACCCTCTCCCCACCTCTTCTCTCCTTCCTCTCCCCCTCCTCTCCCTTCACCCTCTCCCCACCTCTTCTCACCTTCCTCTCCCCCTCATCTCCCCTTCACCCTCCCCACCCTTCTCACCTTCCCTCTCCCCCTCATCTCCCCTTCACCCTCTCCCCACCTCTTCTCACCTTCCTCTCCCCCTCATCTCCCCTTCACCCTCCCCACCTCTTCCTCTCCTTCCTCTCCCCCTCCTCTCCCCCCCTTCACCCTCTCCCCACCTCTTCTCTCCTACCTCTCCCCCTCCCTCTCCCCTTCACCATCTCCCCACCTCTTCTCTCCTTCCTCTCCCCCTCCTCTCCCCTTCACCATCTCCCCACCTCTTCTCTCCTTCCTCTCCCCTCTCCCCTTCACCATCTCCCACCTCTTCTCTCCTTCCTCTCCCCCTCCTCTCCCCTTCACCATCTCCCCACCTCTTCTCTCCTTCCTCTCTCCCCCTCCTCTCCCCTTCACCCTCTCCTCTCCCCACCTCTTCTCTCCTTCCTCTCCCCCTCTCTTTCCTGCCCTATTTCTCCAATCCCCTCTAGAACACTGCAGCAGCAGCCCACAGTAAAAAACAAACACACTACCCTCTCAAAAACACTTTACTGGTACCTCCCTCCATCCCGCTTCTCCTTACTCCTCCCCCTCCTCCACTTATCCTCCAATCCAACCCTCCACAATCCCCTTCTTCCTCTTCCTGTCTACAATCCCCTTCTTCCTCTTCCTGTCTACAATCCCTTCTTCCTCTTCCTGTCTACAATCCCCTTCTTCCTCTTCCTGTCTACAATCCCTTCTTCCTCTTCCTGTCTACAATCCCCTTCTTCCTCTTCCTGTCTACAATCCCCTTCTTCCTCTTCCTGTCTACAATCCCTTCTTCCTCTTCCTGTCTACAATCCCCTCCTTCCTCTTCCTGTCTACAATCCCTTCTTCCTCTTCCTGTCTACAATCCCCTTCTTCCTCTTCCTGTCTACAATCCCCTTCTTCCTCTTCTTGTCTACAATCCCCTTCTTCCTCTTCCTGTCTACAATCCCCTTCTTCCTCTTCTTGTCTACAATCCCCTTATTCCTCTTCCTGTCTACAATCCATTCTTCCTCTTCCTGTCTACAATCCCCTCCTTCCTCTTCCTGTCTACAATCCCCTTCTTCCTGTCTACAATCCCCTTCTTCCTCTTCCTGTCTACAATCCCCTTCTTCCTCTTCCTGTCTACAATCCCCTTATTCCTCTTCCTGTCTACAATCCCTTCTTCCTCTACAATCCCTTCTTCCTCTTCCTGTCTACAATCCCCATCTTCCTCTTCCTGTCTACAATCCCCTCCTTCCTCTTCCTGTCTACAATCCCCTTCTTCCTGTCTACAATCCCCTTCTTCCTCTTCCTGTCTACAATCCCCTTCTTCCTCTTCCTGTCTACAATCCCCTTATTCCTCTTCCTGTCTACAATCCCTTCTTCCTCTACAATCCCTTCTTCCTCTTCCTGTCTACAATCCCTTCTTCCTCTTCCTGTCTACAATCCCCTTCTTCCTCTTCCTGTCTACAATCCCTTCTTCCTCTTCCTATCTACAATCCCCTTCTTCCTCTTCCTGTCTACAATCCCTTCTTCCTCTTCCTATTTACAATCACCTTCTTCCTCTTCCTGTCTACAATCCCCTTCTTCCTCTTCCTGTCTACAATACCTTCTTCCTCTTCCTGTCTACAATCCCCTTCTTCCTCTTCCTGTCTACAATCCCTTCTTCCTCTTCCTGTCTACAATCCCCTCCTTCCTCTTCCTGTCTACAATCCCCTTATTCCTCTTCCTGTCTACAATCCCCTTCTTCCTCTTCCTGTCTACAATCCCCTTCGTCCTCTTCCTATCTACAATCCACTTCTTCCTCTTCCTGTCTACGATCCCCTTCTTCCTCTTCCTGTCTACGATCCCTTCTTCCTCTTCCTGTCTACAATCCCCTTCTTCTTCTTCTTCCTGTCTACAATCCCTTCTTCCTCTTCCTGTCTACAATCCCTTCTTCCTCTACAATCCCTTCTTCCTCTTCATGTCTACAATCCCTTCTTCCTCTTCCTGTCTACAATCCCCTCCTTCCTCTTCCTGTCTACAATCCCCTCCTTCCTCTTCCTGTCTACAATCCCCTTCTTCCTGTCTACAATCCCCTTCTTCCTCTTCCTGTCTACAATCCCCTTCTTCCTCTTCCTGTCTACAATCCCCTTATTCCTCTTCCTGTCTACAATCCCTTCTTCCTCTACAATCCCTTCTTCCTCTTCCTGTCTACAATCCCTTCTTCCTCTTCCTGTCTACAATCCCCTCCTTCCTCTTCCTGTCTACAATCCCCTTCTTCCTCTTCCTGTCTACAATCCCCTTCTTCCTCTTCCTGTCTACAATCCCTTCTTCCTCTTCCTATCTACAATCCCCTTCTTCCTCTTCCTGTCTACAATCCCTTCTTCCTCTTCCTATTTACAATCACCTTCTTCCTCTTCCTGTCTACAATCCCCTTCTTCCTCTTCCTGTCTACAATACCTTCTTCCTCTTCCTGTCTACAATCCCCTTCTTCCTCTTCCTGTCTACAATCCCTTCTTCCTCTTCCTGTCTACAATCCCCTCCTTCCTCTTCCTGTCTACAATCCCCTTCTTCCTGTCTACAATCCCCTTCTTCCTCTTCCTGTCTACAAATCCCTTCTTCCTCTTCCTGTCTACAATCCCCTTATTCCTCTTCCTGTCTACAATCCCTTCTTCCTCTACAATCCCTTCTTCCTCTTCCTGTCTACAATCCCTTCTTCCTCTTCCTGTCTACAATCCCCTCCTTCCTCTTCCTGTCTACAATCCCCTTCTTCCTCTTCCTGTCTACAATCCCCTTTTTCCTCTTCCTGTCTACAATCCCTTCTTCCTCTTCCTATCTACAATCCCCTTCTTCCTCTTCCTGTCTACAATCCCTTCTTCCTCTTCCTATTTACAATCACCTTCTTCCTCTTCCTGTCTACAATCCCCTTCTTCCTCTTCCTGTCTACAATACCTTCTTCCTCTTCCTGTCTACAATCCCCTTCTTTCTCTTCCAAAACACGTTCTCCCTCTTACACCAATAATCAACTCGACTTTAGTTCTCTAGGATAGGAACAGATTTACATTGAACTACATTATATAGGAGGGAGAGAGAGAGAGCGAGAGAGAGAGAGAGAGAGAGAGAGAGAGAGAGGTGGTAATGTCTGTATAACAGTAGATTGCTGAAGCAGTGTTTGATTAAATATTGATTGTTAAATGAATAGAGTCATCAGCTTATTTTCACAAACACAGTGTGGATTTAATTATTAAAGTTGTAATTTATTTGCAACATTTCTTAATTAAAAAATATTTGGGGGACTGTGATTGAATGTGTTGGTTTGTTAATTAGTGTGCAAGTGTTTAAATAGAGTTTACACCATAGCACACACACGAACACACAAACGCAAGAACGCATGAACGCATGAATGCACACACAATAGCACATCCACACAGTGTGAAGATAGGAATTATTGTTAAAATGGAGAGGAGAGGAGAGGAGAGGAGGGGAGGGGAGAGGAGAGGAGAGGAGAGGAGAGGAGAGGGAGAGGAGAGGAGAGAGGAGAGGAGAGGAGAGGACCCAGGTCCTTCAGGGCAGAATATACTGAGGAGAGAGGAGAAGTGGAGGAGAGGAGAGGAGGGAGGAGGAGGAGGGGAGGGAGAGAGAGGAGGAGGAGAGGAGAGGAGAGGAGAGAGAGGAGGGAGAGGAGAGGACCCAGGTCCTTCAGGGCAGAATATACTGAGGAGAGGGAGAAGTGGAGGAGAGGAGAGGAGGAGAGGAGGGGAGGGGAGGGGAGGAGGAGAGGAGGGGAGGGGAGGGAGAGGAGAGGAGAGGGAGAGGAGAGGAGGGAGAGGAGAGGAGGAGAGGAGAGGAGGAGGGGAGGGGAGGGGAGGGAGGGGAGGGGAGGAGAGAGAGGAGGGAGAGGAGGAGGGAGGAGAGGAGAGGAGAGGAGAGGAGAGAGAGAGAGAGAGGAGAGGAGAGGACCCAGGTCCTTCAGGGCAGAATATACTGAGGAGAGAGGAGAAGTGGAGGAGAGGAGAGAGGAGAAGAGAAGTAGGGGAGAGGAGAGGAAACGAGAAATATAGGAGAGAGGAGAAGTGGAGGAGAGGAGAGAGGAGAAGAGAAGTAGGGGAGAGGAGAGGAAACGAAAAATATAGGAGAGAGGAGAGGGTAGAGGAGAGGAGAAATATAGGAGAGAGGAGAGGAATGGAGAGATTAGTGTAGAGGAGAATTATAGGAGATGCGAGGAGAGAGGAGATGACATGAGATGAGAAATCAAATCAAATTTTATTTGTCACATACACATGGTTAGCAGATGTTAACGCGAGTGTAGCGAAATGCTTGTGCTTCTAGTTCCGACAATGCAGTAATAACCAACAAGTAATCTAGCTAACAATTCCAAAACTACTACCTTATAGACACACGTGTAAGGGGATAAAGAATATGTACATAAAGATATATGAATGAGTGATGGTACAGAGCGGCATAGGCAAGATACAGTAGATGGTATTGAGTGCAGTATATACATATGGGATGAGTATGTAAACAAAGTGGCATAGTTAAAGTGGCTAGTGATACATGTATTACATAAAGATGCAGTAGATGATAGAGTACAGTATATACATATACATATGAGATGAATAATGTAGGGTATGTAAACATTATATTAGGTAGCATTGTTTAAAGTGGCTAGTGATATATTTTACATCATTTCCCATCAATTCCCATTATTAAAGTGGCTGGAGTTGAGTCAGTATGTTGGCAGCAGCCACTCACTGTTAGTGGTGGCTGTTTAACAGTCTGATGGCCTTGAGATAGAAGCTGTTTTTCAGTCTCTCGGTCCCAGCTTTGATGCACCTGTACTGACCTCGCCTTCCGGATGATAGCGGGGTGAACAGGCAGTGGCTCGGGTGGTTGTTGTCCTTGATGATCTTTATGGCCTTCCTGGAGAGCCTTACGGTTGTGGGCGGAGCAGTTGCCGTACCAGGCGGTGATACAGCCCGACAGGATGCTCTCGATTGTGCATCTGTAGAAGTTTGTGAGTGCTTTTGGTGACAGGCCGAATTTCTTCAGCCTCCTGAGGTTGAAGAGGCGCTGCTGCGCCTTCTTCACGATGCTGTCTGTGTGGGTGGACCAATTCAGTTTGTCTGTGATGTGTACGCCGAGGAACTTAAAACTTACTACCCTCTCCACTACTGTTCCATCAATGTGGATAGGGGGGTGTTCCCTCTGCTGTTTCCTGAAGTCCACAATCATCTCCTTAGTTTTGTTGATGTTGAGTGTGAGGTTATTTTCCTGACACCACACTCCGAGGGCCCTCACCTCCTCCCTGTAGGCCATCTCGTCGTTGTTGGTAATCAAGCCTACCACTGTTGTGTCGTCCGCAAACTTGATGATTGAGTTGGAGGCGTGCATGGCCACGCAGTCGTGGGTGAACAGGGAGTACAGGAGAGGGCTCAGAACGCACCCTTGTGGGGCCCCAGTGTTGAGGATCAGCGGGGTGGAAATGTTGTTGCCTACCCTCACCACCTGGGGGCGGCCAGTCAGGAAGAGGCAGATGAAAGGAGAGAGGAGAGGAGAGGAGAAGTATAGGAGATGCGAGGAGAGAGGAGATGACATGAGATGAGAAGTAGAGGAGAGGAAGAGGCAGAGGAAAGGAGAGAGGAGAGGAGAGGAGAAGTATAGGAGATGCAAGGAGAGAGGAGATGACATGAGATGAGAAGTAGAGGAGAGGAGAGGAAGAGGCAGAGGAAAGGAGAGAGGAGAGGAGAGGAGAAGTATAGGAGATGCAAGGAGAGAGGAGATGACATGAGATGAGAAGTAGAGGAGAGGAGAGGAAGGGGCAGAGGAAAGGAGAGAGGAGAGGAGAGGAGAGGAGAGGAAGAGGCAGAGGAAAGGAGAGAGGAGAGGAGAGGAGAGGAGAGGAGAGGAGAGGAGAGGAGAGGAGAGGAAGAGGAGAGGAGAGGAAGAGGAGAGGAAAGGAGAGAGGAGAGGAGAATGGTATTTTCATAATCAGACACAAAAAAACATTCTCTCTGATGCTGTCTGCTTCTTTCTTTTATTTTCTTTTATACCTTTCTTTCTCTCTCTCTCTCTCTCTCTCTCTCTGTCTCTCTGTCTCTCTGTCTCTCTCTCTCTCTCTCTGTCTCTCTCTCTCTCTCTCTCTTTCCTTTCTCTCTCTCTCTCTCTCCTTTCTTTCTCTCTCTCTCTCTCTCTCTCTCTCTGTCTCTCTGTCTCTCTCTGTCTCTCTCTCTCTCTCTCTCTCTCTCTCTCTCCTTTCTCTGTCTCTCTCTCTCTCCTTTCTCTCTCTCTCTCTCTCCTCTCTCTCTCTCTCTCTCTCTCTCTCTCTCTCTGTCTCTCTCTCTCTCTCTCTCTCTCTCTGTCTCTCTCTGTCTCTCTGTGTCTCTCTCTATCTCTCTCTCTCTCTCTCTCTTCTCTCTCTCTCTCTCTCTCTCTCTCTCTCTCTCTCTCTCTCTCTCTCTCTCTCTCTCTCTCTCTCTCCCTCTCTCTCTCTCTCTCTCTCTCTCTCTCTCTCTCTCTGTCTCTCTCAAATTCAAATTCAAATTCAAGCTGCATGAAAAACATTGTGTCAATATTGCCAAAGCAACAATGTATACAATATACATTGTAACAAAATTATAAATGATAGCAAATAATAATATAAAATGGTATTAAATAATAATACAAATTTAAATACAAAAATAATAACAATAAAATGGTAACAGTCAATAGTAGAAATGTAATAAATATAAAATCAAATTATGGAAAATGAAACTATAACTAACTTATAACTAAATAACGGTCATCTTCTTCTTTATATCAGTACTACAACTACAATCATCATTACTACGACTACTACTACCATCACTAAACTGTTATCACTACCATTACCACCCATATTTGGAATGATAAACATTAATAATTATAGTCATAACAATAATAGTAATAATAAGTAAGTTACTGTTTACTATGCAGATGTTATTATTCAGTGTCCCTCAGGCTATGGCAGGAAAATACATATTTGGCTGCAAGAGGAGCCATTGCTCCTTCGCCCATGAGTATTCTTAGTTTTTTCTCTGGGTTCAAT
Source organism: Oncorhynchus nerka (assembly GCF_034236695.1). Classification (NCBI taxonomy): domain Eukaryota; kingdom Metazoa; phylum Chordata; class Actinopteri; order Salmoniformes; family Salmonidae; genus Oncorhynchus; species Oncorhynchus nerka. The sequence continues at coordinate 40,913 of NW_027039077.1, forward strand.
TTGTAAAAATTTGGAATATATGTAGTCATTTCTGTGAATAATGAATCTCTTTGTGAGGAATATTTATCACAGTAAAGGAGAAAGTGCATCTCTGTCTCTACCTCCCCTGTCATGCAGTGACCACATACACGCTCCTCTTTGGGTAGCCATGTCTTTTTATGTCTGCCGGTTTCTATTGCCAATCGGTGGTCACTCAGCCTGTACTTGGTAAGGATCTGTCTCTGCTTCGTATCTCTGACAGAGTAGAGATAATCAGCCAATTCATATTCTCTGTTTAGGGTCAGATAGCAATTTAGTCGTCTTTGGGATTTTGTTTCGTTTTTCCAGTATTGTAAATATGATTCCTTTGATTGGTTCATGATTTTGCTTATTGGAATTCTTTCTTTTGAAGCAGTGCTGGTGTCAGCTTGGTTGGTGAGGTCCAACACCAGCTGACTGAGAGGGCTCGTTTCTGGGCTCAGCTCTTGGGTTTGAAGTGCTTTAAATTGCAGACTTGAATTTGGACTTGAATTTAGATGTAGCCAAAATTTTAATGATCTTTTCTGTATCTTCATTATTACTGGAAAACGGCCCAATTCTGCCCTACATGCATTAGTTGGTGTATTTCTCTGGACTTGTAGGATTTTCCGACAGAATTCTGCATGTAGGGCTTCAATTGGATGTTTGTCCCACATTTTAAAATCCAGTTTATTGAGTGGCCCCCAAACCTCACTTCCATAAAGTGCTATTGGTATGATTACACTGTCAAATATTTTAGTCCAAATTTTAATTGGAATGTTGATTTTGAATAATTTCATTTTTATTGCATACATTGCTCTGCGGGCTTTTTCTTTGAGTGCATTCACTGCCATATTAAAGTTTCCCGATGCAGATATGGTCAGACCAAGGTAGGTGTAATTTTTTGTGTGTTCAATTAAGGTGTTGTTCAGGGTGAATTTACATTTGTGTTTCTGACATCTCGTTTTTTTTTTGGAAAATCATGATTTTAGTTTTTTGTAAATTTATAATTAATAATGTTTTGTTGAAGACCTTCTTTGGTTGGTGATAGAAGTACCAAGTCATCAGCATATAGCAGGTATTTCACCTCTGTGTCAAATAGTGTGAGTCCTGGGGCTGGAGATTGGTCCAACATGTCTGCTAATTCATTGATATAAATGTTGAAAAGATTTGGACTCAAATTGCAGCCTTGTCTCACACCTCGACATTGTGAAAAAAATTCTGTTCTTTGGTTTTTGATTTTTATTGCACACTTGTTTTCTGTGTACATACATTTTATTAAGTCATACACCTTACCACCAAGCCCACTTTGGAGAATTTTGTAGAATAGCCCTTCGTGCCAAATCGAATCAAATGCTTTTTTAAAGTCAATAAAGCAAGCAAAGATTTTGCCCTCTTTTTTTTGGTGGACGTGTTTATTAATTAGTGTGTAAGGTGTATATATGGTCAGTAGTGCGATGGTTAGGAAGAAAGCCAATTTGACATTTACTTATTACATTTTTTTTCTTGAAGAAAGGTTTGAATTCTTGAATTCAAAATGCTACAGAAAATCTTTCCCAAGTTACTGTTGACGCAAATTCCCTGTAATTATTGGGGTCTGATTTGTCTCCACTTTTGTGGATAGGGGGAGATGAGCCTGGTTCCAGACATCAGGAAGCAGCCAGAAGTTAAAACCATGTTGAACAATTTAAGCATAGCATTTTGCAACTCAGGTGTGCTGTTTTTCAGCATTTCATTTCTGATGTTGTCTACACCACAAGCCTTTTTTGATTTAATAGATTTGAGCTTTTCATTTAGTTCTTGTTGGGTTATTGGGTAATCTAATGGATTTTGGTTGTTTTTAATGACTGATTCAAGGATGTTCAATTTTTCTTTAATTTCTAATTGGTTCTGTTGTAAGTCGTTTTGTGGGATGTTTTTGTATAGATTATCAAAATAAGTTTTCCAAATTCCTACATCTTGTATGACTAATTCTTGTGGCTTTGTTGTGCTTAAATTGTTCCACATGTCCCAGAATTGATTTTGGTCAATTGCGTTTTCAATTTCATCAAGTGTCTTGTTGGTATAATTCAATTTCTTGCATTTCAGTGTTTGTTTATAGTGTTTCAGAGTGTCAAAGTATTCATATCGTAGCTCTGGGTTGTTTTGCTGCTTATGTTTTTTGTTTGACATTTGTCTTAGGTGTTTTCTAATAGTTTTACATTCATTATCAAACCATTTGTCAGAATCATTTTGATTTTTGCTTCTGATGTTGCATTGCTTTGGTTTTCTCAAATTTGCTTTCGATGCTGCTTTTTGGAATATGCAGTTGATGTTTTGGGTAGCTGAATTGACACCATCTTTATTGTTTTGGTACTGTGAGTTATTGAAAAACTGTATAGAGTTCATCATTTCATTTGAGTTCAATGTTTCAATGAATGTCTCTGCACTGTTTGGAGCCCATCTGTATGATTGGTTTATGTTGTAAAGTTTATTGGGCTGTTTTTTTGAATGAATATTGCCGGTTAATTTCTTCAGAAACACGTTGATCTGACTGTGATCTGACAATGGTGTCTGTGGTCTGACAGTGAATGCACTAATGGAGGAGGGGTCAAGAGCTGAGCAGTAAGTAAACTGACCTAAAGAGTCCCCTCTGATTCTACCATTAAGCATGTACAGGCCTAAGGCTCGACAGAGATGTACTAACTCTTTTCCATTTTTGTTCAGTATTTGGTCAGGACTGTTTCTATTATTTATAATAGGGCTACTGTATAAGGAGGGGTGTCCAAATATGTGGTGGTTACCTCCCGCATCAGTGTAGTCAGGCTCAGAACCTGTTCTTGCATTGAAATCTCCACAAAGAAGCACTTTACCCTGCGCCTGAAATGTAATGATTTCTGTCTGGAGATTGTCAAAAAACTGATCATCATAATATGATGAATCTGAAGGAGGAGCATAAGCTGCACATATGTATACATCATTGTCACAATAGATTGTACCTTTGTTAAGTTTTAGCCAAATGTGAGTGGTACCTTTTTTCATTTCATTCAGTGCTAAGTCCTGCTTATGCCAAATGATGATTCCACCTGAGTCTCGGCCCCGTTTAACATTTTTATGTTTGATTGATGGTAGTAAACTTTCTCTATAGCCTGAGGGACACTGAGTATCTATGTCTCCACGACACCATGTTTCCAGTAGGATTATGATGTCCTGTCCCTTGATGTTTTTAATCAATTCTGGATTTGTTGTTTTATAACCAAAATGTGAAGAGTATAGGCCCTGAATATTCCAAGAGCTGATAGTTAATGATCTCATTTATAATAAGTGATATTCACTGGTTTGAGTAAAGTACATCGAAAAAAAAAAGAAAAAAAACTATATATATACACATATACATACACACACATACACACATGCATACATACACATATGCATACATATATATATATATATATATACATATATACATATATACACATATATATACATACATACATACACACACATACATATATATACATATATACATATATACATATACACATATATACATATATACACATATATACACATACACACATACACACACACACATACATACAATATACACATACATATATATATATATATACATATATACATACACATACATATATACATACACATACATATATACATATATACATATATACATATATACATATATACATATATATATATATATACATACATACACACATACATATATATACATATATACATATACACATATATACATATATACACATATATATACATACATACATACACACACATACATATATATACATATATATACATATACTCTCTATCCCCATATCTCCCCATCTCATATATATACATATATCTCCCCCTATATCCCCATATACCCATATCTCTCCCCATAAACTCCCCATATACCTGCTACATATCTATCCCCATATATCCCCATATATACATATACCCATATCTCTCCTCCATATCTCCCCATATATACATATACATATATCTCTCCCCTATCTCCCCACTCTCCTCTCTCCCCCTATACCCATATCTCCCCATACTCCCCTATATATCTCCCTATATCTCCCCTACCTATATCTCTACATATATCCATATACATATATCTCTCATATATACATATACATATATATCTCTATATATACATATATACATATACATATATATACATATATCTGCATATCCACTCTATATACATATATACATATACATATATACATATATATACATATATATACATATATACACACACATACATGCGCACACACCATTACATATAATAATTATTATAATACCAGTGTCAATACATTTAGGAATATTTGTAAACAAATGAATAAGAATGGAATAAGATTGCACATAAAATAAGTACAATGCAATCTGCAACCCTGTGTGTGTGTGTGTGTGTGTGTGTGTGTGTGTGTGTGTGTGTGTGTGCATGCCCGTGTGAATTAAAGGGACTGTCTAGCTCAGTAATCTGCATATTAGTTGCAGTAGTTGGCGCACCTCTCCTATCTCTGATTGTTCTAGGGGTCTTCTGCCAGAGGTTACCTCAGCATATGTAGGCTGACGATCTGACTGATACATGGTGTGGACTGCATCATGTGGTCTACTTCCCTGAAGGGCAGTGTTCTGACCGACCCTGGAGTAGTGGTCAGAGCTGTGTTGTGATGTGCCGGGTCTAGTAGAGCTGTGTTGTGATGGGCCGGGTCTAGTAGAGCTGTGTTGTGATGGGCCGGGTCTAGTAGAGCTGTGTTGTGATGGGCCGGGTCTAGTAGAGCTGTGTTGTGATGGGCCGGGTCTAGTAGAGCTGTGTTGTGATGGGCCGGGGTCTAGTAGAGCTGTGTTGTGATGGGCGGGTCTAGTAGAGCTGTGTTGTGATGGGCCGGGTCTAGTAGAGCTGTGTTGTGATGGGCAGTCTAGTAGAGCTGTGTTGTGATGGGCAGGTCTAGTAGAGCTGTGTTGTGATGGACGGGTCTAGTTGTGCTGTCCTGAGGCGGGTCTGGTCTGGTAAATATGTGCTGTGTTGGGCCTGGTCTAGTAGAGCTGTGCTGTAATAAGCCATGTCTGGCTCTTTTCTCCTCGGGATGGTGGAGGTACTGTTGTTTCAGAAGGTGGGCGGAGGACCTTTGTTGCTGGGGTGATGGGTGTGTGGGTCCCAGCCAAGTGTTGCATCTTTTAGGTCCTTGGCAAAGGTTCTGATACTGTCCTGATCAAGATGTATATTATCATATAAGTTTTGATATGTCAGAGTGGGGTGGTGAGCCGTTCTGACGTTGAGGAGTGAGGCACAGTCCACAGTGATCTGTTGATTTATTTTGTCAATCAACTTTCCTGGGAAGTCTTTTCTTGGTAGGAGGGTGGACACAACTATATTGGTTGTTGGGAACATAGCCTGTGCCCGTTCTGCCACTCTTCTCACTGCCCCAGATACATTTTCACCTTTGGCATGAAGGTCGTTTGTGCCAGTGTGGATGATGATGTTGTCAGGGGTGTCAATCCTGGTCTGACTGAGTAGCTGCATTGCACTCTCAGTTGTAGGACACCAGAACTTATACACCTGGTGTCTAGGGAATAATCTTTCCTGGACTAAGAACTTCCCATTTGAATCCATTAGGATTGCAGTTGTGGGTGATTGTCTGGCTGGAGCAGACTGGGAGGCTGGTAGGTTGACCTGGGCTGGAGCAGACTGGGAGGCTGGTATTCTGACCTGGGCTGGAGCAGACTGGGAGGCTGCTTTTTTCTCTCTCTCT
>NW_027039078.1:2500-46695 GCF_034236695.1 Oncorhynchus nerka
CTAGAATGGTCTGAGGGGAATAGGGAACACTACTTCTGTCTAGAATGGTCTGAGGGGAATAGGGTGTCTGGAATGGTCTGAGGGGAATAGGGAACACTACTTCTGTCTAGAATGGTCTGAGGTTGAATAGGGTGTCTAGAATGGTCTGAGGGGAAAAGGGTGTCTAGAATGGTCTGAGGGGAATAGGGTGTCTAGAATGGTCTGAGGGGAATAGGGAACACTACTTCTGTCTAGAATGGTCTGAGGGGAATAGGGTACACTACTTCTGTCTAGAATGGTCTGAGGGGAATAGGGAACACTACTTCTGTCTAGAATGGTCTGAAGGGAATAGGGAACACTACTTCTGTCTAGAATGGTCTGAGGGGAATAGGGTACACTACTTCTGTCTAGAATGGTCTGAGGGGAATAGGGTACACTACTTCTGTCTAGAATGGTCTGAGGGGAATAGGGTGCACTACTTCTGTCTAGAATGGTCTGAGGGGAATAGGGTGTCTAGAATGGTCTGAGGGGAATAGGGTGTCTAGAATGGTCTGAGGGGAATAGGGAACATTACTTCTGTCTAGAATGGTCTGAGGGGAATAGGGTACACTACTTCTGTCTAGAATGGTGTGAGGGGAATATGGTACACTACTTTTGTCTAGAATGGTCTGAGGGGAATAGGGTACACTACTTCTGTCTAGAATGGTGTGAGGGGAATAGGGAACACTACTTCTGTCTAGAATGGTCTGAGGGGAATAGGGTACACTACTTCTGTCTAGAATGGTCTGAGGGGAATAGGGTGTCTAAAATGGTCTGAGGGGAATAGGGAACACTACTTCTGTCTAGAATGGTCTGAGGGGAATAGGGTACACTACTTCTGTCTAGAATGGTCTGAGGGGAATAGGGTACACTACTTCTGTCTAGAATGGTCTGAGGGGAATAGGGTACACTACTTCTGTCTAGAATGGTCTGAGGGGAATAGGGTATACTACTTCTGTCTAGAATGGTCTGAGGGGAATAGGGTACACTACTTCTGTCTAGAATGGTCTGAGGGGAATAGGGTGTCTAAAATGGTCTGAGGGGAATAGGGAACACTACTTCTGTCTAGAATGGTCTGAGGGGAATAGGGTACACTACTTCTGTCTAGAATGGTCTGAGGGGAATAGGGTACACTACTTCTGTCTAGAATGGTCTGAGGGGAATAGGGTATACTACTTCTGTCTAGAATGGTCTGAGGGGAATAGGGTATACTACTTCTGTCTAGAATGGTCTGAGGGGAATAGGGTGTCTAAAATGGTCTGAGGGGAATAGGGAACACTACTTCTGTCTAGAATGGTCTGAGGGGAATAGGGTGACTAGAATGGTCTGATGGGAATAGGGTGTCTAGAATGGTCTGAGGGGAATAGGGTGTCTAGAATGGTCTGATGGGAATAGGGTGTCTAGAATGGTCTGAGGGGAATAGGGTACACTACTTCTGTCTAGAATGGTCTGAGGGGAATAGGGTGTCTAAAATGGTCTGAGGGAATAGGGAACACTACTTCTGTCTAGAATGGTCTGAGGGAATAGGGTACACTACTTCTGTCTAGAATGGTCTGAGGGGAATAGGGTACACTACTTCTGTCTAGAATGGTCTGAGGGGAATAGGGTACACTACTTCTGTCTAGAATGGTCTGAGGGGAATAGGGTACACTACTTCTGTCTAGAATGGTCTGAGGGGAATAGGGTGTCTAAAATGGTCCGAGGGGAATAAGGAACACTACTTCTGTCTAGAATGGTCTGAGGGGAATAGGGTACACTACTTCTGTCTAGAATGGTCTGAGGGAATAGGGTACACTACTTCTTTCTATAATGGTTTGAGGGGAATAGGGAACACTACTTCTGTCTAGAATGGTCTGAGGGGAATAGGGTGTCTAGAATGGTCTGAAGGGAATAGGGTACACTACTTCTGTCTAGAATGGTCTGAGGGGAATAGGGTGTCTAGAATGGTCTGAAGGGAATAGGGTACACTACTTCTGTCTAGAATGGTCTGAGGGGAATAGGGTACACTACTTCTGTCTAGAATGGTCTGAGGGGAATAGGGTACACTACTTCTGTCTAGAATGGTCTGAGGGGAATAGGGTACACTACTTCTGTCTAGAATGGTCTGAGGGGAATAGGGTACACTACTTCTGTCTAGAATGGTCTGAGGGGAATAGGGTACACTACTTCTGTCTAGAATGGTCATGAGGGGAATAGGGTACACTACTTCTGTCTAGAATGGTCATGAGGGGAATAGGGTACACTACTTCTGTCTAGAATGGTCATGAGGGGAATAGGGTACACTACTTCTGTCTCGTCATGAGGGGAATAGGGTACACTACTTCTAGAATGGTCATAGGGGAATGGTCTAGAATGAGGGGAATAGGGTACACTCACCTCCTGTCTACTGTTCTTAATCGGGACACTCAGGACACTCTTGAGTTTGAAACCTGCCGTCTGGTCCTCGTCTGTGGTGAACCTGGGGTCCTGGAGGAGAGACACAACAAACCTTTTCATTTTTTACATGTATTTAGTAGATCGTCCACTCAGTAACATTCTCCCCCCTCCTCCCTCCTCCTCCCCCTCCTCCCCCTCCTCCCTCCTCCTCCTCCCCCTCCCCCTCCCCCCCTCCACCCCCTCCACCCCCTCCTCCCCTCCTCCCCCTCCACCCCTCCACCCCTCCCTCCCCCTCCCCCTCCCCTCCCCTCCCCCCTCCTCCCCTCCCCCTCCTCCCCCTCCCTCCCCTCCTCGCCCCCTCCTCAACCGACCACCCCTCCCTCCCCCCCACCTGAGGTAAACCACTGAGAGGAGACACAGACTGTCCCCCTCCTCCTCGCCCCTCCTCAACCGACCACCCTCTCCCCCCCCACCTGAGGTAAACCACTGAGAGGAGACACAGACTGTCCCCCTCCTCCCCTCCTCCCCCTCCTCCCTCCTCCTCAACCGACCACCCTCCCTGCCCCCACCTGAGGTAAACCACTGAGAGGAGACACAGACTGTCCCCCTCCTCCCCCTCCCTCCCCTCCTCAACCACCACCCTCCCTCCCTCCCCCCTCCTCCCTCCTCCCCCTACTCAACCGACCACCCTCCCTCCTCCCCTCCTCCCTCCTCCCTCATCCTCTCCCCAACCACCCCCTCCCTCCTCCCCTCCTCCCTCCTCCTCAACCGACCACCCTCCCTCCCCCCACCTGAGATAAACCACTGAGAGGAGACACAGACTGTCCCTCTCCTCCCCCTCCCTCCCCCTCTCCTCCCCCTCCTCAACCGACCACCCTCCCTCCCCCCACCTGGAGGTAAACCACTGAGAGGAGACACAGACTGTCCCCCTCCTCCCCCTCCTCCCCTCTCCCCCCGTCCTCAACCGACCACCCTCCCTCCCCCCACCTGAGGTAAACCACTGAGAGGAGACACAGACTGTCCCCCCTGCTCCCCCTCCTCCCCCTCCCCCTCCCTCCCTCCTCCTCAACCGACCACCCTCCCTCCCCCACCTGAGGTAAACCACTGAGAGGAGACACAGACTGTCCTCCTCTCCCCTCCTCCCCTCCTCAACCACCACCCCTCCCTCCCTCCCCTCCTCCCTCCCTCCCCCTACTCAACCGACCACCTCCTCCTCCCCTCCCCTCCCTCCTCCCTCCTCCCTCCTCCTCTACCAACCACCCTCCCTCCTCCCCCTCCTCCCTCCTCCTCAACCGACCACCCTCCTCCCCCACCTGAGATAAACCACTGAGAGGAGACACAGACTGTCCCCTCTCCTCCCCTCCTCCCCTCTCCTCCCCTCTCAACTGACCACCCTCCCTCCCCCCACCTGAGGTAAACCACTGAGAGGAGACACAGACTGTCCCCCTCCTCCCCCTCCTCCCTCTCCTCCTCCCCTCCTCAACCGACCACCCTCCCTCCCCCACCTGAGGTAAACCACTGAGAGGAGACACAGACTGTCCCCCTGCTCCCCTCCTCCCCCTCCTCCCTCCTCCTCCTCCTCAACCGACCACCCTCCCTCCTCCCCTCCTCCCTCCTCCCCCTACTCAACCGACCACCCTCCCTCCTCCCCTCCTCCCTCCTCCCCCTCCTCAACCGACCACCCTCCCTCTCCCCACCTGAGTAAACCACTGAGAGGAGACACAGACTGTCCCCTCCTCCCCCTCCTCCCCTCCTCCCCCTCCTCAACCGACCACCCTCCCTCCCCCACCTGAGGTAAACCACTGAGAGGAGACACAGACTGTCCCCCTCCTCCCCTCCTCAACTGACCACCCTCCCTCCCCCCACCTGAGGTAAACCACTGAGAGGAGACACAGACTGTCCCCCTCCTCCTCGCCCCTCCTCAACCAACCACCCTCCCTCCCCCCACCTGAGGTAAACCACTGAGAGGAGACACAGACTGTCCCCCTCCTCCCCCCTCCTCACCTCTACCTGAGGTAAACCACTGAGAGAGGGGGAGGGAGGAGGAGGAGGGAGGAGACACAGACCGTCCTCCTCCTCCCCCTTCCTCCCCCCTCCTCCCCTCTACCTGAGGTAAACCACTGAGAGAAGAGGAGGGAGGAGGAGGAGGGAGGAGGACATAGACCGTCCCCAGCTGGGGATTAGTTCTGATAAGTTACACTGATCTCTGGTTCATCAGGTTGAAATGACGGAGGAAGGAAAGAGGAAGGAGGAGGGAGATCGGGGTTCCCCTCTGTCTGTCTGTCTGTCTGTCTGTCTGTCTGTCTGTCTGTCTGTCTGTCTGTCTGTCTGTCTGTCTGTCTGTCTGTCTGTCTGTCTGTCTGTCTGTCTGTCTGTCTGTCTGTCTGTCTGTCTGTCTGTCTGTCTGTCTGTCTGTCTGTCTGTCTGTCTGTCTATCTGTCTGTCTGTCTGTCTGTCTGTCTGTCACGTAGCCTAAAATCCTAAGAAAGAAATTGAGAAACCTGTCCAACCAAAAACATAGAGACCCGGAAAACCTGAGTCTACGCCTTCACTATGGTGAATCACTAAAACAATACAGAAATACACTACGGAAAAAGAAGGAACAGCATGTCAGAAATCAGCTCAATGCAATTGAAGAATCCATAGACTCCAACCACTTCTGGGAAAACTGGAAAGCGCAACATTTAACATTTTAGTCATTTATCAGACTCTCTCACCCAGGGAGATTTACAGTAGTGAGTCATTTATCAGACTCTCTCACCCAGAGAGATTTACAGTAGTGAGTCATTTATCAGACTCTCTCACCCAGAGAGATTTACAGTAGTGAGTCATTTATCAGACTCTCTCACCCAGAGAGATTTACAGAAGTGAGTCATTTATCAGACTCTCTCACCCAGAGAGATTTACAGTAGTGAGTCATTTATCAGACTCTCTCACCCAGAGAGATTTACAGTAGTGAGTCATTTATCAGACTCTCTCACAGTAGTATAGTGTAGACATGATCAAACACAAATCTTAGAATCAACTATTAAAGACGACCAGAACCCACTGGATTCCAGAACCCACTGGATTCCAGAACACACTGGATTCCAGAACACACTGGATTCCAGAACCCACTGGATTCTCCAATTACATTGAATGAGCTACAGGACAAAATACAAACCCTCCAACCCAAAAAGGCCTGTGGTGTTGACGGTATCCTAAATTAAATTATAAAATATACAGACCACAAATTCCAAACTCTTTGGCATAATCCTTAGCTCTGGCATCTTCCCAATATTTGGAACCAAGGACTGATCACCCCAATCCACAAAAGTGGAGACAAATTTGACCCCAATAACTACCGTGGAATATGCGTCAACAGTAACCAGTAACCAAATGTCAAATTGGCTTCTAACCAAATTACCGTACGACAGACCACGTATTCACCCTAAATGAGAAACAAACAAACCAAAACAAAGGCAAAGTCTTCTCATGCTTTGTCGATTTCAAAAAAGCTTTAGACTCAATTTGTGATGAGGATCTGCTATACAAATGGACGGAAAGTGGAAAGCTTTGACTATGTACAGACTCCGTGAGCAGAGCCTTGCTATTGAGAAAGGCCGCCGTAGGCAGACATGACTCTCAAGAGAAGACAGGTTATGTGCAACACTGCCCACAAAATGAGGTGGAAACTGAGCTGCACTTCCTAACCTCCTGCCCAATGTATGACCATATTAGAGAGACATATTTCCCTCAGATTACACAGATCCACAAAGAATTTGAAAAACAAACCCAATTTTGATAAACTCCATATCTACTGGGTGAAATACCAGTGTGACATCACAGCAGCAAGATTTGTGACCTGTTGCCACGAGAAAAGGGCAACCAGTGAAGAACAAACACCATTGTAAATACAACCCATATTTATGCTTATTTATTTATTCTCCTTGTGTCCTTTAACTATTCGCACATCGTTACAATATATATAATATATATACAATATATAGAATATATAAACAATATATATAATATATAAACAATATATATAATATATAAACAATATATAGAATATATAAACAATATATATAATATATAAACAATATATATAATATATAAACAATATATAGAATATATAAACAATATATATAATATATATAAACAATATATATAATATATAAACAATATATAGAATATATAAACAATATATATAATATATAAACAATATATAGAATATATAAACAATATATAGAATATATAAACAATATATATAATATATATAAACAATATATATAATATATAAACAATATATAGAATATATAAACAATATATAGAATATATAAACAATATATATAATATATATAAACAATATATATAATATATAAACAATATATAGAATATATAAACAATATATATAATATATAAACAATATATATAATATATATCATTTGACATTTGAAAAGTCTTTATTATTGTGTAACTTTTGTGAGTCTAATGTTTACTGTTAATTTTATTGTTTATTTCTTTTATCTATTTCACTCTTTTATCTATTTCACTCCCATACAAATAAAGCCCATTGAATTGTTTGAGAAGTAGACGTTGTTTACCTCACAGACGTCTCCTGTCATGTTCATGGGCATCCCTGTGGCAACTACATATCCCAGGATGCCCTTCACCAGCTCCTGGTGGGCATGGTGGCTGAAGACTCTTCCTCACGCAACCCGAAGGCCGCTAGGAAACCACCTGACCAATCCCTACATCCATCCTGGTCCTGGAGGAACAACAGAAAGAATCAATATGTCAATCAACCAACTAATCAATGAATCAACCAACCAATCATCAAGCCAATCAACAAGCCAATCAACAAGCCAATCAACAAGCCAATCAACAAGCCAATCAACAAGCCAATCAACCAGCCAATCAATGAATCAATAAATGTAATTCAATCAATATGTCAATCAACCAACTAATCAATGAATCAACTAACCAATCATCAAGCCAATCAATCAACCAGCCAATCAATCAACCAACCAATCAATCAACCAGCCAATCAATGAATCAGTCAACCAGCCATAACGAGCTAACAGCAGTAGTACCTGTCGGAGCAGAGACAGAGAGCAGCGTTCTGCCCACACCACCTCTATGGCATGTTGCAGGGCCCCTGGCAGAGCTCCGCCACAGAGCCTATCCTCCCAGAGCCTCCAGCCAGTATCTTCATCATCCAGTCACAGCCTCACCCGCCCACAGGGCTCACCTCGCCCACAAGGCTCACCTCGCCCACAAGGCTCACCTCGCCCACAAGGCTCAGCTCGCCCACAGGGCTCACCTCGCCCACAGGATCTAGTCCTCCTCGGAGAGCGGGGTGAAGAGCGGGGTGAGGAGCGAGGTGAGCTGGGGGAGTGGGGGCAGCGAAGGGAGCGAGAAGAAACTGTGGAGTGGGGGAGCGAGGGGCACGGGGGAGCAACTGCCCGCCTTCTCGAGGAGGAGGGGTCACCCCACTGGGGGGTGGAAAGGGTAGAGGTCTGGTGAGGGGGGGGTTGGGGCAGGGAGGGGATGGAGGTGGAGATCCGGAGGGAGGGGCTGGACAGGGGGAAGGAGTCCCGGCCGCGGCCCAGGAGGAGCATGCTGGAGCTGGGGTCGGACGGAGACCTGCTGGGCACTCTGGAGGTCTGAGGAGAGGGTAGCGTCTCCACGAACCAGCCTCCCACCATCTCCCTGACACACACACACACACACACACACACACACACACACACACACACACACACACACACACACACACACACACACACACACACACACACACACAGTGTATCTTAATGCCAGCACTACATAGCTGTACCCATGTATCAACTCATCATTAAACCATTAATTAGTGGGATCAGGTGTGTAGTGCTAGGGCAAAAAGACCATGATGTAGATACACTGCCCTATATAGAGCACTATTATGACCAGGATGAAGAAACACTGCCCTATATAGAGCACTATTATGACCAGGATGAAGAAACACTGCCCTATATAGAGCACTATTATGACCAGGACGAAGAAACACTGCCCTATATAGAGCACTATTTAGACCAGGATGAAGAAACACTGCCCTATATAGAGCACTATTATGACCAGGACGAAGAAACACTGCCCTATATAGAGCACTATTTGGACCAGGGTGAAGATACACTGCCCTATATAGAGCACTATTTAGACCAGGATGAAGAAACACTGCCCTATATAGAGCACTATTTAGACCAGTGTTACGCACGCCTCTATGAAGAGGGAACGCAACACCCTGCTACAACTAAACTCTCTGTGAAGCGAAAAAGGTATGGACTGTAGGTGCGAGTAAAAATGACAACAAGCAGAATGTGGTACCGTTTACAAGGACTTTATTCCTTTACACGGTAATATGGGGAAAAGGGGCTGGACGGAACCAAAGCAAAGAAAGTAAATCTCAAAACCCCCCCTCTCCTATCTTACCTGCCTACCCACTACTTACCTAATTTAGCACCACCTGGTGCCCTAACCAAAATACAGGGGGTGGTCCGCCCAGGTCTTACCTAGTGTGCCTAGACAGCGAATATGCTACGGGTATATGTATGCCCGCGGGCCTCTTGCCTAAGCACTCCCAAAGTGCCTTCCCCTTTCTCCCCCCCTGGGAACAAATGAAACAGAATATTAAACCATTTTCAAACAGACAATTTTTAGACCAGGATGAGGAAACACTGCCCTATATAGAGCACTATTTAGACCAGGATGAGGAAACACTGCCCTATATAGAGCACTATTTAGACCAGGATGAGGAAACACTGCCCTATATAGAGCACTATTTAGACCAGGATGAGGAAACACTGCCCTATATAGAGCACTATTTAGACCAGGATGAAGAAACACTGCCCTATATAGAGCACTATTTAGACCAGGATGAAGAAACACTGCCCTATATAGAGCACCATTTAGACCACGATGAAGATACACTGCCCTATATAGAGCACTATTTAGACCATGATGAGGAAACACTGCCCTATATAGTGCACCATTTAGACCACGATGAGTAAACACTGCCCTATATAGAGCACTATTTAGACCACGATGAAGAAACACTGCCCTATATAGAGCACTATTTGGACCAGGGTGAAGAAACACTGCCCTATATAGAGCACCATTTAGACCACGATGAAGAAACACTGCCCTATATAGAGCACCATTTAGACCACGATGAAGAAACACTGCCCTATATAGAGCACCATTTAGACCACGATGAAGAAACACTGCCCTATATAGAGCACCATTTAGACCACGATGAAGAAACACTGCCCTATATAGTGCACTATTTAGACCAGGATGAGTATACACTGCCCTATATAGAGCACCATTTAGACCACGATGAAGAAACACTGCCCTATATAGTGCACTATTTAGACCAGGATGAGTATACACTGCCCTATATAGAGCACCATTTAGACCACGATGAAGAAACACTGCCCTATATAGTGCACTATTTAGACCAAGATGAAGAAACACTGCCCTATATAGAGAACTATTTGGACCAGGATGAAGAAACACTGCCCTATATAGAGCACCATTTAGACCACGATGAAGAAACACTGCCCTATATAGTGCACTATTTAGACCAAGATGAAGAAACACTGCCCTATATAGAGAACTATTTGGACCAGGATGAAGATACACTGCCCTACTGTATATAGAGCACTATTTAGCCCAAGATGAAGAAACACTGCCCTATATAGAGCACTATTTTGGCGAAGATGAGGAAACACTGCCCTATATAGAGCACTATTTAGACCAGGATGAAGAAACACTGCCCTATATAGAGCACTATTTCGACCATGATGAGGAAACACTGCCCTATATAGCGCACTATTTAGACCAAGATGAAGAAACACTGCCCTATATAGAGCACTATTTTGGCGAAGATGAGGAAACACTGCCCTATATAGAGCACTATTTAGACCAGGATGAAGAAACACTGCCCTATATAGAGGACTATTTGGACCAGGATGAAGATACACTGCCCTACTGTATATAGAGCACTATTTAGACCAAGATGAAGAAACACTGCCCAATATAGAGCACTATTTAGACCAGGATGAGAAAACACTGCCCTATATAGAGGACTATTTAGACCAGGATGAGGAAACACTGCCCTATATAGAGCACTATATAGACCACGATGAAGAAACACTGCCCTATATAGAGCACTATTTTGACGAAGACCAGGATAAAGAAACACTGCCCTATATAGAGCACTATTTAGACCAGGATGAAGAAACACTGCCCTATATAGAGCACTATTTTGACGAAGACCAGGATGAAGAAACACTGCCCTATATAGAGCACTATTTAGACCAGGATGAAGAAACACTGCCCTATGTAGAGCACTATTTTGATGAAGACCAGGATGAAGAAACACTGCCCTGTATAGAGCACTATTTTGACAAAGACCAGGATGAAGAAACACTGCCCTATATAGAGCACTATTTTGACGAAGACCAGGATGAAGAAACACTGCCCTATATAGAGCACTATTTTGACGAAGACCAGGATGAAGAAACACTGCCCTATATAGAGCACTATTTTGACAAAGACCAGGATGAAGAAACACTGCCCTATATAGAGCACTATTTTGTCAAAGACCAGGATAAAGAAACACTGCCCTATATAGAGCACTATTTTGACCAGGATGAAGATACACTGCCCTATATAGAGCACTATTTTAACCAGAATGAAGAAACACTGCCCTATATAGAGCACCATTTTAACCAGGATGAAGAAACACTGCCCTATATAGAGCACTATTAAGACCAAGATGAAGACATACTCCCCTATATAGAGCACTATTTGGACCAGGATGAAGATACACTGCCCTATATAGAGCACTATATAGACCAGGATGAAGAAACACTGCCCTATATAGAGCACTATATAGACCAGGATGAAGAAACACTGCCCTATATAGAGCACTATTTAGACCAGGATGAAGAAACACTGCCCTATGTAGAGCACTATTTAGACCAGGATGAAGAAACACTGCCCTATATATTGCACTATTTAGACCAAGATGAAGAAACACTGCCCTATATAGAGCACTATTTAGACCAGGATGAAGAAACACTGCCCTATATAGAGCACTATTTAGACCAGGATGAAGAAACACTGCCCTATATAGAGCACTATTTAGACCAGGGTGAAGGAACACTGCCCTATATAGAGCACCAGTTTAACCAGGATGAAGGAACACTGCCCTATATAGAGCACTATTTAGACAAGGATGAAGGAACACTGCCCTATATAGAGCACTATTTTGACGAAGACCAGGATAAAGAAACACTGCCCTATATAGAGCACTATTTAGACCAGGATAAAGAAACACTGCCCTATATAGAGCACTATTTTGACCAGGATGAAGAAACACTGCCCTATATAGAGCACTATTTAGACCAGGATGAAGATACACTGCCCTATATAGAGCACTATTTAGACCAGGATGTAGATACACTGCCCTATATAGAGCACTATTTAGACCAGGATAAAGAAACACTGCCCTATATAGAGCACTATTTCACCATGATGAGGAAACACTGCCCTATATAGAGCACTATTTGGACCAGGATGAAGAAACACTGCCTATATAGAGCACTATTTAGACCAGGATGAAGGAACACTGCCCCTATATATAGCGCTATTTAGACCAAGATGAAGAAACACTGCCCTATATAGAGGACTATTTGGACCAGGATGAAGATACACTGCCCTACTGTATATAGAGCACTATTTAGACCAAGATGAAGAAACACTGCCCTATATAGAGCACTATTTTAACCAGGATGAAGATACACTGCCCTATATAGAGCACTATTTAGACCAGGATGAGAAAACACTGCCCTATATAGAGGACTATTTAGACCAGGATGAAGATACACTGCCCTATATAGAGCACTATTTAGACCAGGATGAGGAAACACTGCCCTATATAGAGCACTATTTAGACCAGGATGAGGAAACACTGCCCTATATAGAGCACTATTTAGACCAGGATGAAGAAACACTGCCCTATATAGAGCTCTATTTTGATGAAGACCAGGATGAAGAAACACTGCCCTATATAGAGCACTATTTTGACGAATACCAGGATAAAGAAACACTGCCCTATATAGAGCACTATTTAGACCAGGATGAAGAAACACTGCCCTATATAGAGCACTATTTTGACGAAGACCAGGATGAAGAAACACTGCCCTATATAGAGCACTATTTAGACCAGGATGAAGAAACACTGCCCTATGTAGAGCACTATTTTGATGAAGACCAGGATGAAGAAACACTGCCCTGTATAGAGCACTATTTTGACAAAGACCAGGATGAAGAAACACTGCCCTATATAGAGCACTATTTTGACGAAGACCAGGATGAAGAAACACTGCCCTATATAGAGCACTATTTTGACGAAGACCAGGATGAAGAAACACTGCCCTATATAGAGCACTATTTTGACAAAGACCAGGATGAAGAAACACTGCCCTATATAGAGCACTATTTTGTCAAAGACCAGGATAAAGAAACACTGCCCTATATAGAGCACTATTTTGACCAGGATGAAGATACACTGCCCTATATAGAGCACTATTTTAACCAGAATGAAGAAACAATGCCCTATATAGAGCACTATTTTGACCAGGATGAAGAAACACTGCCCTATATAGAGCACCATTTTAACCAGGATGAAGAAACACTGCCCTATATAGAGCACTATTTTGACGAAGACCAGGATGAAGAAACACTGCCCTATATAGAGCACTATTAAGACCAAGATGAAGACATACTCCCCTATATAGAGCACTATTTGGACCAGGATGAAGATACACTGCCCTATATAGAGCACTATATAGACCAGGATGAAGAAACACTGCCCTATATAGAGCACTATATAGACCAGGATGAAGAAACACTGCCCTATATAGAGCACTATTTAGACCAGGATGAAGAAACACTGCCTTATGTAGAGCACTATTTAGACCAGGATGAAGAAACACTGCCCTATATATTGCACTATTTAGACCAAGATGAAGAAACACTGCCCTATATAGAGCACTATTTAGACCAGGATGAAGAAACACTGCCCTATATAGAGCACTATTTAGACCACGATGAAGGAACACTGCCCTATATAGAGCACCAGTTTAACCATAATGAAGGAACACTGCCCTATATAGAGCACTATTTAGACAAGGATGAAGGAACACTGCCCTATATAGAGCACTATTTTGACGAAGACCAGGATAAAGAAACACTGCCCTATATAGAGCACTATTTAGACCAGGATAAAGAAACACTGCCCTATATAGAGCACTATTTTGACCAGGATGAAGAAACACTGCCCTATATAGAGCACTATTTAGACCAGGATGAAGATACACTGCCCTATATAGAGCACTATTTTGACCAGGATGAAGAAACACTGCCCTATATAGAGCACTATTTAGACCAGGATGTAGATACACTGCCCTATATAGAGCACTATTTAGAGCAGGATAAAGAAACACTGCCCTATATAGAGCACTATTTTGACCAGGATGAAGACGCACTGCCCTATATAGAGCACTATTTTGACCAGGATGAAGAAACACTGCCCTATATAGAGCACTATTTAGACCAGGATGTAGATACACTGCCCTATATAGAGCACTATTTAGACCAGGATGAAGATACACTGCCCTATATAGAGCACTATTTAGACCAGGATGAAGAAACACTGCCCTATATAGAGCACCATTTAGACCAGGATGAAGAAACACTGCCCTATTGTATATAGAGCACTATTTAGACCAGGATGAAGAAACACTGCCCTATATAGAGCACTATTTTGACGAAGACCAGGATAAAGAAACACTGCCCTATATATAGCACTATGTTGATGAAGACCAGGATAAAGAAACACTGCCCTATATAGAGCACTATTTAGACCAAGATGAAGAAACACTGCCCTATATAGAGCACTATTTAGACCAGGATGAAGATACACTGCCCTATATAGAGCACTATTTAGACCAGGATGAAGATACACTGCCCTATATAGAGCACTATTTAGACCAGGGTGAAGATACACTGCCCTATATAGAGCACTATTTAGACCAGGATGAAGATACACTGCCCTATATAGAGCACTATTTAGACCAGGATGAAGAAACACTGCCCTATATAGAGCACTATTTGGACCAGGATGAGGAAACACTGCCCTATATAGAGCACTATTTAGACCAGGATGAGGAAACACTGCCCTATATAGAGCACTATTTAGACCAGGATGAAGAAACACTGCCCTATATAGAGCTCTATTTTGATGAAGACCAGGATGAAGAAACACTGCCCTATATAGAGCACTATTTTGACAAAGACCAGGAAAAAAGAAACACACTTCCAACATCTCATCAAGGTCCTACCTGGACGAGTGTTCATCCAGCCAAACCTCCACCCTGTTGCTGTCCACACCTCTCCCAAACCCCCATCGATGTGTCTTGGTCCGACGGCTCCACAGCGGCGAGAAAACCAACCAGCGCTGGTCACCGCGGGTTGTTCCTTCCGCCCGGGCAGGGAGAGTCGAAAGGAGAGGAAGTGTCGGGAGTCGCTCCATCCGAGGCCATCTGCTCCTGCAGCGGTTCGACTGGAGGCAGGGCATACCGTCCGACAAGTAGCTTGAAAACAGGTCCCTTAAACTCAGTTTGAGCGACGGGGAGGCCACCTCCATTATTTAACAGAGCCGTTCGGAATCAGAGACTGAGAACAACGTGGAGCAGAGGGAGTCTTGAGCCTACAGAGCACGCTCACGATTAGAGAGACAGAGACAGAGACAGACACCGCTTTCAGAGCTCACCCATTATCCTATCAGCTATTGGAGAAACCCAGAGAGAGATATATTTAGGTTAACCTAATCCTGGAGGCCTTGATTTAATGCCGCGAGCTGGCATCGCCCAGGTGTTTTATTCGGTAGGAACATTCAAGGAACGGATTAGCGGCCGATTTGGAGCTGGGACTATTAAAAGGACACTGAACCCCAGGGTTCCCCGAGCCAGGCTGGGAATCCCTCCCAGTGGCCCCCTCTCTCCCCTTCCTCTCCATGTTGGTCCTCCCTCTCTCCCTTCCCTCTCCATGTTGGTCCTCCCTCTCTCCCCCTTCCTCTCCATGTTGGTCCTCCCTCTCTCCCCCGTCCTCTCCATGTTGGTCCTCCCTCTCTCCCCTTCCTCTCCATGTTGGTCCTCCCTCTCTCCCCCTTCCTCTCCATGTTGGCCCTCCCTCTCTCCCCTTCCTCTCCATGTTGGTCCTCCCTCTCTCTCCCATTCCTCTCCATGTTGGTCCTCCCTCTCTCCCCCGTCCTCTCCATGTTGGTCCTCCCTCTCTCCCCCTTCCTCTCCATGTTGGTCCTCCCTCTCCCCCTCCTCTCCATGTTGGTCCTCCCTCTCTCCCCTGTCCTCTCCATGTTGGTCCTCCCTCTCTCCCCCTCCTCTCCATGTTGGTCCTCCCTCTCCCCCCTTCCTCTCCATGTTGGTCCTCCTCTCTCCCCCTTCCTCTCCATGTTGGTCCTCCCTCTCTCCCCTCCTCTCCATGTTGGTCCTCTCTCTCCCCCTTCCTCTCCATGTTGGTCCTCCCCTTCCCACTCCTCTCCATGTTGGTCCTCCCTCTCTCCCTTCCTCTCCCCGTGGTCCTCCCTCCCTTTCTCCCCTTCCTCTCCATGTTGGTCCTCCCTCTCTCCCCTTACTCTCCATGTTGGTCCTCCCTCTCTCCCCTTCCTCTCCATGTTGGTCCTCCCTCTCTCCCTTCCTCTCCATGTTGGTCCTCCCTCTCTCCCCCTCCTCTCCATGTTGGTCCTCCCTCTCTCCCCTTCCTCTCCATGTTGGTCCTCCCTCTCTCCCCTTCCTCTCCATGTTGGTCCTCCCTCTCTCCCCCTCCTCTCTATACTGCATCAGGCCATCTCTGATCTGTGCTCTAAATAACTGAACTATACTAGATCAGGCCATCTCTGATCTGGACTCTAAATAACTGAACTATACTGCATCAGGCCATCTCTGATCTGTGCTCTAAATAACTGAACTATACTGCATCAGGCCATCTCTGATCTGGACTCTAGATAACTGAATTATACTGCATCAGGCCATCTCTGATCTGGACTCTAAATAACTGAACTATACTGCATCAGGCCATCTCTGATCTGGACTCTAAATAACTGAACTATACTGCATCAGGCCATCTCTGATCTGGACTCTAAATAACTGAACTATACTGCATCAGGCCATCTCTGATCTGGACTCTAAATAACTGAACTATAATGCATCAGGCCATCTCTGATCTGGACTCTAAATAACTGAACTATCCTGCATCAGGCCATCTCTGATCTGGACTCTAAATAACTGAACTATCCTGCATCAGGCCATCTCTGATCTGAACTCTAGATAACTGAACTATACTGCATCAGGCCATCTCTGATCTGAACTATACTGCATCAGGCCATCTCTGATCTGAACTATACTGCATCAGGCCATCTCTGATCTGAACTATACTGCATCAGGCCATCTCTGATCTGGACTCTAAATAACTGAACTATACTGCATCAGGCCATCTCTGAACATTACCTTAAATACAAAACATTAGGAACACCATGACCCAGACTGAACAGGTGAATTCAGGTGAAAGCTCTGATCCCTTTACCTGGTAGTACACACTGAGTGGACAAAACATTAGGAACACCATGACCCAGACTGACCAGGTGAAAGCTCTGATCCCTTACTGACGACACATGTTAAATCCACTACTTTTTTATTGATTTTAATTTAACATTTTATTTCACAAGGCAAGTCAGTTTTAAGAACAAATTCTTATATACAATGACGGCCGACATCGATCAGTGTAGATGAAGGGGAGGAGACGGTTGAAGAAGGATGTTTCAGCCTTGAGACATGGATGGTGTGTGTGTGTCATTCAGAGGGTGAAGGGGCAGGACAATAGATTGAAGTGCCTTTGAACTGGGCGGGCTAGTAAGGTGCCAGGGACACCGGTTAGTGTCAAGAACTGCAACGCTGCTGGGTTTTTAAAGCTCAACTGTATATAAAGAATGGTCCACCACCCAAAGGACATCCAGCCAACTTGACACAACTGTGGGAAGCGTTGGAGTCAACATGGGCCAGCATCCCTGTGGAACGCTTTCAACACCTTGTAGAGTCCACATGGGCCAGCATCCCTGTGGAACGTTTTCAACACCTTGTAGAGTCCATGTCCCGACGAATTGAGGCTCCTCCCCTCTAGTCCTTCTATCCTCCGTCTGCCTCCCTCCCTCTCTCTATGTCCTCTTCTACCTCTTTCCCTGCCTCTCTCCCCCTCTCCTCCGTCCCTCCATCTCTTCCTCTCCTCCCTCCCCCTCTCCTCCCTCTCCTCCATCTCTTCCTCTCCTCCCTCCCCCTCTCCTCCCTACCTCCCTCTCTTCCTCTTGTCCCTTCCTCTCCTCCCTCTTCCTCGCCTCCCTACCTCCCTCTCTTCCTCTTGTCCCTTCCTCTTCCTCTCCCCCTCTCCTCCCTCTCCTCCGTCCCTCCATCTCTTCCTCTCCTCCCTCCCCCTCTCCTCCCTACCTCCCTCTCTTCCTCTTGTCCTTCCTCTTCCTCTCCTCCCTCTTCCTCGCCTCCGTCCCCCACTCTTCCTCCCTCTCTCTCTGTCCTTCTTCTACCTCTTTCCCTGCCTCTCTCCCCATCTCCTCCCTCTCCTCCCTCCCTCCCTCTCTTCCTCTTGTCCCTTCCTCCCCTCTCTCTCCTCCTCCTCTTCTTCCTCCCTCCCTCTTCCTCTCCTCCCTCCCTTCCCTCTCTCTCCCTCTTCCTCTATCCATCCATCCCTCTCCTCTCCCTCCTCCTTCCTCTCTCCCTCCCTTCCTCTATCCATCCATCCCTCTCTTCTCCTCCCTCTCATCTCTCCTCCCTCCCTTCCTCCCTCCCTCTATCCATCCATCTCTCTCCTCCCTCCCTCCGTCAAGTCGCCTTGCCGATGATGAGGATACTCATGAGGAAGACCATGATGAAGAAGATCCACATGAAGAACCGGTCCATCACCTTGGCAACCTTCTTCCACTCCGCCCCTTTCGCACACGTGGCCCGTTGCTCCCGGAAACAGTTGGCGATGTACTGAATGTTATACACCACCTAGAGGAGATGGAGGGAGGAGAGGGAGGGAGGAGAGGGAGGGAGGAGAGATGAGAAACAGTTGGCGATGAACTGAATGTTATACACCACCTAGAAGAGAGGGAGGGAGGAGAGGGAGGGAGGAGAGATGAGAAACAGTTGGCGATGAACTGAATGTTATACACCACCTAGAGGAGAGGGAGGGAGGAGAGGGAGGGAGGGAGGAGGGGAGGGAGGGAGGAGAGATGAGAAACAGTTGGCGATGTACTGAATGTTATACACCACCTAGAGGAGAGGGAGGGAGGAGAGGGAGGAGAGGGAGGGAGGAGAGATGAGAAACAGTTGGCGATGAACTGAATGTTATACACCACCTAGAGGAGAGGGAGGGAGGAGAGGGAGGGAGGAGAGGGGAGGAGAGGGAGGGATGAGGGGGAGGGGGAGGAGAGGGAGGGAGGGAGGAGGGAGGGGGAGGAGAGGGAGGGAGGGAGGAGGGGGAGGAGAGGGAGGGAGGAGGGGAGGAGGGAGGAGAGATGAGAAACAGTTGGCGATGTACTGAATGTTATACACCACCTAGAAGAGAGGGAGGGAGGAGAGGGAGGGAGGAGAGGGAGGGAGGAGAGATGAGAAACAGTTGGCGATGTACTGAATGTTATACACCACCTAGAAGAGAGGAGGGAGGAGAGGGAGGGAGGGAGGGAGGAGAGGGAGGGGAAAGAAAGGGAGAGGGAAGGAGAGGTGGTTGAGGAGAGGAAGGGAGAGGGTTCAGGAGAGGAAGGAGAGAGGGAGGGAGAGGAAGGAAGAGAGGGAGGGAGAGGAATGAGAGAGGGAGGGAGAGGAAGGAGAGAGGGAGGGAGAGGAAGGAAGAGAGGGAGGGAGAGGAATGAGAGAGGGAGGGAGAGGAAGGAGAGAGGGTTCAGGAGAGGAAGGAGAGAGGGTTCAGGAGAGGAAGGAGAGAGGGAGGGAGAGGAAGGAGAGGGAGGGAGAGGAAGGAGAGAGGAAGGAGAGAGAGAGAGAGGAAGGAGAGAGAGAGAGAGAGAGAGAGGAGGCACAGCTCGATAAATCCTGACTGTGTGATGCAGTGGACATTAGTCACCTGTTTGTGGTGTGGGCAGGGGCAGGAGCAGGCTGGGGCCGAGGCTGGGTTGAGGTGCTTCTCCTTGGGGTAAGGCAGCGGCTCATTCAGCCCACCATTCTGGAGGTTCCTGGAGGGTGCCTGATAGTCCAGCTCCTCTCTCCCGATGTGGTGGTAATGTCTCAGGGGCTCCCTCTTCTCCTCGCCCCTTCCCCCTTGGAGGTCTGGCTCGGGTTGCTGTGATGGTTCCGGTTACTACGGTTACTGTAAGGATCGTCGCGGTGACCGCCGTTAGCGTAGCGACTGTTGTCGAGGTGATTTTGGAGGTGCCCATTGCCGTACTGATACGGACCGAGGCGATGGCAGTCGTCTTGGTAACAGCCGTCATGGTAGAGGTCGTCGTGGTAATGGTTCCGTGCCAGGGCGGAGTTGCCCGACATTGGTTCCTCACTGTAGAGAGGTGTTCTCTCACTCTCTGGTGTAGTGCAGTTCTCTCCCACCTCGTACACAAACAGGATCTTAGACATGTAGTCGATGATGAGTACCTGGGAACACACACACACACACACACACACACACACACACACACACAACACACACACACACACACACAGTGTCACAGAGATAGAGACATACAGTAAACACACACACACACACACACACACACACACACAGTGACACAGAGCTCCAGACTTTGGCCCAGTGAGGAACAGGCTTGGCCTCCCTTGGCCCAGGGAGGAACAGGCTTGGCCCTACCTTGGCCCAGTGAGGAACAGGCTTGGCCCTACCTTGGCCCAGTGAGGAACAGGCTTGGCCTCCCTTGGCCCAGTGAGGAACAGGCTTGGCCCTACCTTGGCCCAGTGAGGAACAGGCTTGGCCCTGGCCCAGCGAGGAACACCTTGGCCCAGT
The DNA here is from genome assembly GCF_034236695.1 of Oncorhynchus nerka. Taxonomy (NCBI): domain Eukaryota; kingdom Metazoa; phylum Chordata; class Actinopteri; order Salmoniformes; family Salmonidae; genus Oncorhynchus; species Oncorhynchus nerka. Next base: position 23,024 of record NW_027039078.1, read on the forward strand.
GAGGAACAGGCTTGGCCCTACCTTGGCCCAGTGAGGAACAGGCTTGGCCCTACCTTGGCCCAGTGAGGAACAGGCTTGGCCTACCTTGGCCCAGGGAGGAACAGGCTTGGCCTCCCTTGGCCCAGTGAGGAACAGGCTTGGCCTCCCTTGGCCCAGTGAGGAACAGGCTTGACCTACCTTGGCCCAGTGAGGAACAGGCTTGGCCTACCTTGGCCCAGGGAGGAACAGGCTTGGCCTCCCTTGGCCCAGGGAGGAACAGGCTTGGCCTACCTTGGCCCAGTGAGGAACAGGCTTGGCCTTCCTTGGCCCAATGAGGAACAGGCTTGGCCTACCTTGGCCCAGTGAGGAACAGGCTTGGCCTTCCTTGGCCCAATGAGGAACAGGCTTGGCCTACCTTGGCCCAGTGAGGAACAGGCTTGGCCTACCTTGACCCAGCGAGTAACAGGCTTGGCCCTACCTTGGCCCAGTGAGGAACAGGCTTGGCCTCTGCACCACAGAAATGGATGTTCATGATGAAGATGGTCAGAGATGTCGAGGCCGTGATCATCGTCATCGTCGCTATGTAGTACTTCCCTGGAACACACACACACACACACACACACACACACACACACACACACACACACACATTTAATATACTCTCTGAGGCATCATATTATCACCTATATAGGGAACACTCTCAGAGGGAGGCATCATCGTCATCACCTATAGGGAACACTCTCTGAGGCATCATATTATCACCTATATAGGGAACACTCTCAGAGGGAGGCATCATATTATCACCTATATAGGGAACACTCTCTGAGGCATCATATTATCACCTATATAGGGAACACTCTCTGAGGCATCATATTATCACCTATATAGGGAACACTCTCTGAGGGAGGCATCATATTATCACCTATATAGGGAACACTCTCTGAGGGAGGCATCATTATTATCACCTATATAGGGAACACTCTCTGAGGGAGGCATCATATTATCACCTATATAGGGAACACTCTCTGAGGGAGACATCATATTGTCACCTATATAGGGAACACTCTCTGAGGGAGGCATCATATTGTCACCTATATAGGGAACACTCTCAGAGGGAGGCATCATATTATCACCAATATAGGGAACACTCTCTGAGGAATCATATTATCACCTATATAGGGAACACTCTCAGAGGGAGGCATCATATTATCACCTATATAGGGAACACTCTCTGAGGCATCATATTATCACCTATATAGGAACACTCTCTGAGGGAGGCATCATATTATCACCTATATAGGGAACACTCTCTGAGGGGCATCATATTATCACCTATATAGGGAACACTCTCTCTGAGGAGGCATCATTATTATCACCTATATAGGGAACACTCTCTGAGGAGGCATCATATTATCACCTATATAGGGAACACTCTCTGAGGGAGGCATCATATTATCACCTATATAGGGAACACTCTCTGAGGGAGGCATCATATTATCACCTATATAGGGAACACTCTCTGAGGGAGGCATCATATTGTCACCTATAGGGAACACTCTCTGAGGAGGCATCATATTGTCACCTATATAGGGAACACTCTCTGAGGCATCATATTATCACCTATATAGGGAACACTCTCTGAGGGAGGCATCATATTATCACCTATATAGGGAACACTCTCTGAGGGAGGCATCATATTATCACCTATATAGGGAACACTCTCTGAGGCATCATATTATCACCTATATAGGGAACACTCTCAGAGGAGGCATCATATTATCACCTATATAGGGAACACTCTCTGAGGAGGCATCATATTATCACCTATAGGGAACACTCTCTGAGGGGAGGCATCATATTATCACCTATATAGGGAACACTCTCAGAGGCATCATATTATCACCTATATAGGAACACTCTCTGAGGCATCATATCATCACCTATATAGGGAACACTCTCTGAGGCATCATATTATCACCTATATAGCGAACACTCTCAGAGGGAGGCATCATATTATCACCTATATAGGAAACACTCTCTGAGGCATCATATTATCACCTATATAGGGAACACCTCTGAGGCATCATATTTATCACCTATAGGGAACACTCAGAGGGAGGCATCATATTATCACGTATAGGGAACACCTCTGGAGGGAGGCATCATATTATCACCATATAGGGAACACTCTTGAGGCATCATATTATCACCTATAGGGAACACTCTCAGAGGCATCATATTATCACCTATATAGGGAACACTCTCTGAGGCATCATGTTATCACCTATATAGGGAACACTCCTCTGAGGCATCATATTATCACCTATATAGGGAACACTCTCCCATGAGGCATCATATTATCACCTATAGGGAACACTCTCTGAGGAGGCATCATATTATCACCTATATAGGGAACACTCTCTGAGGGAGGCATCATATTATCACCTATATAGGGAACACTCTCTGAGGGAGGCATCATATTATCCCCTCTATAGGGAACACTCTCAGAGGGAGGCATCATATTATCCCCTATATAGGGAACACTCTCTGAGGGAGGCATCATATTATCACCTATATAGGGAACACTCTCTGAGGGAGGCATCATATTATCACCTATATAGGGAACACTCTCTGAGGGAGGCATCATATTATCACCTATATAGGGAACACTCTTTGAGGCATCATATTATCACCTATATAGGGAACACTCTCTGAGGCATCATATTATCACCTATATAGGGAACACTCTCTGAGGAGGCATCATATTATCACCTATATAGGAACACTCTCTGAGGGAGGCATCATATTATCACCTATAGGGAACACTCTCTGAGGATATAGGAACAATCATATTGTCACCTATAGGGAACACTCTCTGAGGAGGCATCATATTGTCACCTATATAGGGAACACTCTCTGAGGCATCATATTATCACCTATATAGGGAACACTCTCTGAGGGAGGCATCATATTATCACCTATAGGGAACACTCTCTGAGGGAGGCATCATATTATCACCTATATAGGGAACACTCTCTGAGGCATCATATTATCACCTATATAGGGAACACTCTCAGAGGGAGGCATCATATTATCACCTATATAGGGAACACTCTCTGAGGGAGGCATCATATTATCACCTATATAGGGAACACTCTCTGAGGGAGGCATCATATTATCACCTATATAGGGAACACTCTCAGAGGCATCATATTATCACCTATATAGGGAACACTCTCTGAGGCATCATATCATCACCTATATAGGGAACACTCTCTGAGGCATCATATTATCACCTATATAGGGAACACTCTCTGAGGCATCATATTATCACCTATATAGCGAACACTCTCAGAGGGAGGCATCATATTATCACCTATATAGGAAACACTCTCTGAGGCATCATATTATCACCTATAGGGAACACTCTCTGAGGCATCATATTATCACCTATATAGGGAACACTCTCAGAGGGGAGGGCATCATATTATCACGTATATAGGGAACACTCTGAGGGAGGCATCATATTATCACCTATTATAGGGAACACTCTCTGAGGCATCATATTATCACCTATATAGGGAACACTCTCAGAGGCATCATATTATCACCTATATAGGGAACACTCTCTGAGGCATCATATTATCACCTATATAGGGAACACTCTCTGAGGCATCATATTATCACCTATATAGGGAACACTCTCTGAGGCATCATATTATCACCTATATAGGGAACACTCTCTGAGGGAGGCATCATATTATCACCTATAGGGAACACTCTCTGAGGGAGGCATCATATTATCACCTATATAGGGAACACTCTCTGAGGCATCATATTATCACCTATATAGGGAACACTCTCTGAGGAGGCATCATATTATCACCTATATAGGGAACACTCTCTGAGGCATCATATCATCACTATATAGGGAACACTCTCTGAGGCATCATATTATCACCTATATAGGGAACACTCTCTGAGGCATCATATTATCACCTATAGGGAACACTCTCTGAGGCATCATATTATCACCTATAGGGAACACTCTGAGGCATCATATTATCACCTATATAGGGAACACTCTCTGAGGCATCATATTATCACCTATAGGGAACACTCTCAGAGGGAGGCATCATATTATCACCTATATAGGGAACACCTAGGGACGGAGGCATCATATTATCACCTATATAGGGAACACTCTCTGAGGGAGGCATCATATTATCACCTATATAGGAACACTCTCTGAGGGAGGCATCATATTATCCCTATAGGGAACACTCTCAGAGGGAGGCATCATATTATCCCTATATAGGGAACACTCTCTGAGGGAGGCATCATATTATCACCTATATAGGGAACACTCTCTGAGGAGGCATCATATTATCACCTATATAGGGAACACTCTCTGAGGAGGCATCATATTATCACCTATATAGGGAACACTCTTTGAGGCATCATATTATCACCTATATAGGGAACACTCTCTGAGGCATCATATTATCACCTATATAGGGAACACTCTCTGAGGAGGCATCATATTATCACCTATATAGGGAACACTCTCTGAGGGGAGGCATCATATTATCACCTATATAGGAACACTCTCTGAGGGAGGCATCATATTGTCACCTATATAGGGAACACTCTCTGAGGGAGGCATCATATTGTCACCTATATAGGGAACACTCTGAGGCATCATATTATCACCTATATAGACCAGGATGTATATAGAGCACTATATAGACCAGGATGAAGAAACACTGCCTATATAGAGCACTATATAGACCAGGATGAAGAAACACTGCCCTATAGAGCACTATTTAGACCAGGATGAAGAAACACTGCCCTATGTAGAGCACTATTTAGACCAGGATGAAGAAACACTGCCCTATATATTGCACTATTTAGACCAAGATGAAGAAAAACTGCCCTATATAGAGCACTATTTAGACCAGGATGAAGAAACACTGCCCTATATAGAGCACTATTTAGACCAGGATGAAGGAACACTGCCCTATATAGAGCACCAGTTTAACCATAATGAAGGAACACTGCCCTATAGAGCACTATTTAGACAAGGATGGAAGGAACACTGCCCTATATAGAGCACTATTTTGACGAAGACCAGATAAAGAAACACTGCCCTATAGAGCACTATTTAGACCAGGATAAAGAAACACTGCCCTATATAGAGCACTATTTTGACCAGGATGAAGAAACACTGCCCTATATAGAGCACTATTTAGACCAGGATGAAGATACAATGCCCTATATAGGAGCACTATTTTGACCAGGATGAAGAAACACTGTCTTATAGAGCACTATTTAGACCAGGATGTAGATACACTGCCCTATATAGAGCACTATTTAGAGCAGGATAAAGAAACACTGCCCTATATAGAGCACTATTTTGACCAGGATGAAGACACACTGCCCTATATAGAGCACTATTTTGACCAGGATGAAGAAACACTGCCCTATATAGAGCACTATTTAGACCAGGATGAAGAAACACTGCCCTATATAGAGCACTATTTAGACCAGGATGAAGATACACTGCCCTATATAGAGCACTTATTTTAGACCAGGATGAAGAAACACTGCCCTATATAGAGCACCATTTAGACCAGGATGAAGAAACACTGCCCTATTGTATATAGAGCACTATTTAGACCAGGATGAAGAAACACTGCCCTATATAGAGCACTATTTTGACGAAGACCAGGATAAAGAAACACTGCCCTATATATAGCACTATGTTGATGAAGACCAGGATAAAGAAACACTGCCCTATATAGAGCACTATTTAGACCAAGATGAAGATACACTGCCCTATATAGGAGCACTATTTAGACCAGGATGAAGATACACTGCCCTATAGAGCAATTATTTAGACCAGGATGAAGATACACTGCCCTATATAGAGCACTATTTAGACCAGGATGAAGATACACTGCCCTATATAGAGCACTATTTGGACCAGATGAGGAAACACTGCCCTATATAGAGCACTATTTAGACCAGGGGATGAGGAAACACTGCTCTGTTATAGAGCACTATTACCAGGATGAAGAAACACTGCCCTATATAGAGCTCTATTTTGATGAAGACCAGGATGAAGAAACACTGCCCTATATAGAGCACTATTTTGACAAAGACCAGGAAAAAAGAAACACACTTCCAACATCTCATCAAGGTCCTACCTGGACGAGTGTTCATCCAGCCAAACCTCCACCCTCTGTTGCTGTCCACACCTCCCAAACCCCCATCGATGTGTCTTGGTCCGACGGCTCCACAGCGGCGAGAAAAACAAACCAGCGCTGTCAAGGGTTGTTCCCTCCGCCCGGGCAGGGAGAGTCGAAGGAGAGGAAGTGTCGGGAGTCGCTCCATCCGAGGCCATCTGCTCCTGCAGCGGTTCGGACTGGAGGCAGGGCATACCGTCCGACAAGTAGCTTGAAAACAGGTCCCTTAAACTCAGTTTGAGCGACGGAGGCCACCTCCATTATTTAACAGAGCCGCTCGGAATCAGAGACTGGAGAACAACGTGGAGCAGAGGGAGTCTTGAGCCTACAGAGCACGCCACGATTAGAGAGACAGAGACAGAGACAGACACGCTTCAGAGCTCACCCATTATCCTATCAGCTATTGAGAAACCTAGAGAGAGATATATTTAGGTTAACCTAATCCTGGAGGCCTTGATTTAATGTCGCGAGCTGGCATCGCCAGTGTTTTATTCGGTAGGAACATTCAAGGAACGGATTAGCGGCCGATTTGAGCTGGGACTATTAAAAGGACACTGGAACCCCAGGGTTCCCGAGCCAGGCTGGGAATCCCTCCCAGTGGCCCTCCCCTCTCCCCTTCCTCTCCATGTTGGTCCTCCTCTCACCCCTTCCTCTCCATGTTGGTCCTCCCTCTCCCCCCTTCCTCTCCAGTTGGTCCTCCCTCTCTCCCCCGTCCTCTCCATGTTGGTCTCCCTCCTCTCTCCCTTCCTCTCCATGTTGGTCCTCCCCTCTCCCCTTCCTCTCCATGTTGGCCCTCCCTCTCCCCTTCCTCTCCATGTTGGTCCTCCCTCTCTCCCATTCCTCTCCATGTTGGTCCTCCTCCCTCCCCCCGTCCTCTCCATGTTGGTCCTCCTCTCTCCCTTCCTCTCCATGTTGGTCCTCCCTCTCTCCTCCCTCTCCATGTTGGTCCTCCCTCTCCCCTGTCCTCTTCCATGTTGGTCCTCCCTCTCTCCCCTCCCTCCATGTTGGTCCTCCCTCTCTCCCTTCCTCTCCATGTTGGTCCTCCTCTCTCCCCTTCCTCTCCATGTTGTCCTCCCTCTCCCCCTCCTCTCCATGTTGGTCCTCCTCTCTCCCCTTCCTCTCCATGTTGGTCCTCCTTCCCCACTCCTTCCATGTTGGTCCTCCCTCTCTCCCCTTCCTCTCCCCGTGGTCCTCCCTCCCTTTCTCCCCTTCCTCTCCATGTTGGTCCTCCCTCTCTCCCCCTTACTCTCCATGTTGGTCCTCCCTCTCTCCCCTTCCTCTCCATGTTGGTCCTCCCTCTCTCCCCTTCCTCTCCATGTTGGTCCTCCCTCTCTCCCCCTCCTCTCCATGTTGGTCCTCCCTCTCTCCCCTTCCTCTCCATGTTGGTCCTCCCTCTCTCCCCTTCCTCTCCATGTTGGTCCTCCCTCTCTCCCCCTCCTCTCTATACTGCATCAGGCCATCTCTGATCTGTGCTCTAAATAACTGAACTATACTAGATCAGGCCATCTCTGATCTGGACTCTAAATAACTGAACTATACTGCATCAGGCCATCTCTGATCTGGACTCTAAATAACTGAACTATACTGCATCAGGCCATCTCTGATCTGGACTCTAAATAACTGAACTATACTGCATCAGGCCATCTCTGATCTGGACTCTAGATAACTGAACTATACTGCATCAGGCCATCTCTGATCTGGACTCTAAATAACTGAACTATACTGCATCAGGCCATCTCTGATCTGGACTCTAGATAACTGAACTATACTGCATCAGGCCATCTCTGATCTGGACTCTAAATAACTGAATTATACTGCATCAGGCCATCTCTGAACATTACCTTAAATACAAAACATTAGGAACACCATGACCCAGACTGACCAGGTGAATTCAGGTGAAAGCTCTGATCCCTTTACCTGGTAGTACACACTGAGTGGACAAAACATTAGGAACACCATGACCCAGACTGACCAGGTGAAAGCTCTGATCCCTTACTGACGACACATGTTAAATCCACTACTTTTTTATTGATTTTAATTTAACATTTTATTTCACAAGGCAAGTCAGTTTTAAGAACAAATTCTTATATACAATGACGGCCGATATCGATCAGTGTAGATGAAGGGGGAGGAGACGGGTTGAAGAAGGATGTTTCAGCCTTGAGACATGGATGGTGTGTGTGTCATTCAGAGGGTGAAGGGGCAGGACAATAGATTGAAGTGCCTTTGAACTGGGCGGGCTAGTAAGGTGCCAGGGACACCGGTTAGTGTCAAGAACTGCAACGCTGCTGGGTTTTTAAAGCTCAACTGTATATGAAGAATGGTCCACCACCCAAAGGACATCCAGCCAACTTGACACAACTGTGGGAAGCGTTGGAGTCAACATGGGCCAGCATCCCTGTGGAGCAGCTTTCAACACCTTGTAGAGTCCACATGGGCCAGCATCCCTGTGGAACGTTTTCAACACCTTGTAGAGTCCATGTCCCGACGAATTGAGGCTCCTCCCCCTCTCTAGTCCTTCTATCCTCCGTCTGCCTCGCTCCCTCTCTCTATGTCCTTCTTCTACCTCTTTCCCTGCCTCTCTCCCCCTCTCCTCCGTCCCTCCATCTCTTCCTCTCCTCCCTCCCCTCTCCTCCCTCTCCTCCATCTCTTCCTCTCCTCCCTCCCCTCTCCTCCCTACCTCCCTCTCTTCCTCTTGTCCCTTCCTCTCCTCCCTCTTCCTCGCCTCCCTACCTCCCTCTCTTCCTCTTGTCCCTTCCTCTTCCTCTCCCCCTCTCCTCCCTCTCCTCCGTCCCTCCATCTCTTCCTCTCCTCCCTCCCCCTCTCCTCCCTACCTCCCTCTCTTCCTCTTGTCCCTTCCTCTTCCTCTCCTCCCTCTTCCTTGCCTCCGTCCCCCACTCTTCCTCCCTCTCTCTCTGTCCTTCTTCTACCTCTTTCCTGCCTCTCTCCCCATCTCCTCCTCTCCTCCCTCCCTCCCTCTCTTCCTCTTGTCCCTTCCTCCCTCTCTCTCCTCCCTCCTTCCTCTAGTCCCTCCCTCTCCTCCCTTCCTTCCTCTCTCTCCCTCTTCCTCTATCCATCCATCCCTCTCCTCCTCCCTTCCTCCCTCCTTCTCTTCCTCCCTCTCTTCTCTCCTCCTCCCTTCCTCTCTCTCCCTCTTCCCTCTGAGCTCATCCATCCCTCTCTCCTCCTCCTTTCCCTCCCTCTATCCATCCATCCTCTTCTCCTCCCTCTCATCTCCTCCTCCCTTCCTCCCTCCCTCTATCCATCCATCTCTCCTCCCTCCCTCCGTCAAGTCGCCTTGCCGATGATGAGGATACTCATGAGAAGACCATGATGAAGAAGATCCACATGAAGAACCGGTCCATCACCTTGGCAACCTTCTTCCACTCCGCCCCTTTCGCACACGTGGCCCGTTGCTCCCGTGAAACAGTTGGCGATGTACTGAATGTTATACACCACCTAGGAGGAGATGGAGGAGGAGAGGGAGGGAGGAGGGAGGAGGAGAGATGAGAAACAGTTGGCGATGAACTGAATGTTATACACCACCTAGAAGAGAGGGAGGGAGGAGAGGGAGGGAGGAGAGGGGATGAGAAAACAGAAGTTACATGAACTGGATGTTATACACCACCTAGAGGAGAGGGAGGGAGGAGAGGGAGGGAGGAGGGGGAGGGAGGGGAGGAGAGATGAGAAACAGTTGGCGTGTACTGAATGTTATACACCACCTAGAGGAGGGAGAGGAGGAGGAGAGGAGAGGGAGGAGGAGAGATGAGAAACAGTTGGCGATGAACTGAATGTTATACACCACCTAGAGGAGAGGGAGGGAGGAGAGAGGGAGGGAGGAGAGGGAGGGAGAGGGAGGGATGAGGGGAGGGGAGGAGAGGGAGGGAGGGAGGGAGGGAGGGGAGGAGGAGAGGGAGGGAGGAGGGGGAGGAGGAGGGAGGGGGAGGGGGAGGAGGGAGGAGGAGATGAGAAACAGTTGGCGATGTACTGAATGTTATACACCACCTAGAGAGGGAGGGAGGAGAGGGAGGGAGGAGAGGGAGGGAGGAGAGATGAGAAACAGTTGGCGATGTACTGAATGTTATACACCACCTAGAAGAGGGAGGGAGGAGGAGAGGGAGGGAGGGAGGGAGGGAGGGAGGAAAGAAAGGGAGAGGAAGGAGAGGTGGTTGAGGAGAGGAAGGTGAGAGGGTTCAGGAGAGGGGAAGGAGGAGAGAGGGAGGAGAGGAAGGAGAGGGAGGGAGAGGAATGAGAGAGGAGAGGAGGAGAGGGAGGGAGGGAAGGAGGAGGAATGAGAGAGGGAGGGAGAGGAAGGAGAGAGGGTTCAGGGAGAGGAAGGAGAGAGGGTTCAGGAGAGGAAGGAGAGGGGAGGGAGAGGAAGGAGAGGGGAGGGAGAGGAAGGAGAGAGGAAGGAGAGAGAAGGAGAGGAAGGAGAGAGAGGAAGGAGAGAGAGAGAGAGAGGAGGCACAGCTCGATAAATCCTGACTGTGTGATGCAGTGGACATTAGTCACCTGTTTGTGGTGTGGGCAGGGGCAGGAGCAGGCTGGGCCGAGGCTGGGTTGAGGTGCTTCTCCTTGGGGTAAGGCAGCGCTCATTCAGCCCACCATTCTGGAGGTTCCCTGGAGGGGGTGCCTGATAGTCCAGCTCCTCTCTCCCGATGTGGTGGTAATGTCTCAGGGGCTCCCTCTTCTCCTCGCCCCCTTCCCCCTTGGAGGTCTGGCTCGGGTTGCTGTGATGGTTCCGGTTACTACGGTTACTGTAAGGATCGTCGCGGTGACCGCCCGTTAAGCGTAGCGACTGTTGTCGAGGTGATTTTGGAGGTGCCCATTGCCGTGCCCCTGATACGGACCGAGGCGTGGCAGTCGTCTTGGTAACAGCCGTCATGGTAGAGGTCGTCGTGGTAATGGTTCCGTGCCAGGGCGGAGTTGCCCATTGGTTCCTCACTGTAGAGAGGTGTTCTCTCACTCTCTGGTGTAGTGCAGTTCTCTCCCCACCTCGTACACAAACAGGATCTTAGACATGTAGTCGATGATGAGTACCTGGGAACACACACACACACACACACACACACACACACACACACACACACACACACACACACACAGTGTCACAGAGATAGAGACATACAGTAAACACACACACACACACACACACACACACACAGTGACACAGAGCTCAGACTTTGGCCCAGTGAGGAACAGGCTTGGCCTCCCTTGGCCCAGGAGGAACAGGCTTGGCCCTACCTTGGCCCAGTGAGGAACAGGCTTGGCCCTACCTTGGCCCAGTGAGGAACAGGCTTGGCCTCCCTTGGCCCAGGGAGGAACAGGCTTGGCCCTACCTTGGCCCAGTGAGGAACAGGCTTGGCCCTACCTTGGCCCAGTGAGGAACAGGCTTGGCCCTACCTTGGCCCAGTGAGGAACAGGCTTGGCCCTACCTTGGCCCAGTGAGGAACAGGCTTGGCCTACCTTGGCCCAGGGAGGAACAGGCTTGGCCTCCCTTGGCCCAGTGAGGAACAGGCTTGGCCTACCTTGGCCCAGGGAGGAACAGGCTTGGCCTACCTTGGCCCAGTGAGGAACAGGCTTGGCCTACCTTGGCCCAGGGAGGAACAGGCTTGGCCTCCCTTGGCCCAGGGAGGAACAGGCTTGGCCTACCTTGGCCCAGTGAGGAACAGGCTTGGCCTTCCTTGGCCCAATGAGGAACAGGCTTGGCCTACCTTGGCCCAGTGAGGAACAGGCTTGGCCTTCCTTGGCCCAATGAGGAACAGGCTTGGCCTACCTTGGCCCAGTGAGGAACAGGCTTGGCCTACCTTGACCCAGCGAGTAACAGGCTTGGCCCTACCTTGGCCCAGTGAGGAACAGGCTTGGCCTCTGCACCACAGAAATGGATGTTCATGATGAAGATGGTCAGAGATGTCGAGGCCGTGATCATCGTCATCGTCGCTATGTAGTACTTCCCTGGAACACACACACACACACACACACACACACACACACACACACACACACATTTAGTATACTCTCTGAGGCATCATATTATCACCTATATAGGGAACACTCTCAGAGGGAGGCATCATATTATCACCTATATAGGGAACACTCTCTGAGGCATCATATTATCACCTATATAGGGAACACTCTCAGAGGGAGGCATCATATTATCACCTATATAGGGAACACTCTCTGAGGCATCATATTATCACCTATATAGGGAACACTCTCTGAGGCATCATATTATCACCTATATAGGGAACACTCTCTGAGGGAGGCATCATATTATCACCTATATAGGGAACACTCTCTGGAGGCATCATATTATCACCTATATAGGGAACACTCTCTGAGAGGCATCATATTATCACCTATATAGGGAACACTCTCTGAGGAGGCATCATATTGTCACCTATATAGGGAACACTCTCTGAGGGAGGCATCATATTGTCACCTATATGGAACACAGAGGAGGCATCATATTATCACCAATATAGGGAACACTCTCTGAGGAATCATATTATCACCTATATAGGGAACACTCTCAGAGGGAGGCATCATATTATCACCTATATAGGGAACACTCTCTGAGGCATCATATTATCACCTATATAGGGAACACTCTCTGAGGGAGGCATCATATTATCACCTATATAGGGAACACTCTCTGAGGCATCATATTATCACCTATATAGGGAACACTCTCTGAGGGAGGCATCATTATTATCACCTATATAGGGAACACTCTCTGAGGGAGGCATCATATTATCACCTATAGGGAACACTCTCTGAGGGGAGGCATCATATTATCACCAATATAGGGAACACTCTCTGAGGAGGCATCATATTATCACCTATATAGGGAACACTCTCTGAGGACTCTCTGATGCATCATGTTATCACCTATATAGGGAACACTCTCAGAGGAGGCATCATATTATCACCTATATAGGGAACATGAGGCATCATATTATCACCTATATAGGGAACACCTCAGAGGGAGGCATCATATCATCACCTATATAGGGAACACTCTCAGAGGAGGCATCATATTATCACCTATATAGGGAACACTCTCTGAGGGAGGCATCATATTATCACCTATAGGGAACACTCTCAGAGGGAGGCATCATATTATCACCTATATAGGGAACACTCTCTGAGGCATCATATTATCACCTATATAGGGAACACTCTTAGACGGAGGCATATTATCACCTATATAGGGAACACTCTCAGAGGGAGGCATCATATTATCACTATATAGGGAACACTCTCTGAGGGAGGCATCATATTATCACCTATATAGGGAACACTCTCTGAGGGAGGCATCATATTATATATAGGGAACATCAGAGGGACATCATATTATATATAGGGAACACTCTCTGAGGAATCATATTATCACCTATATAGGGAACACTCTCAGAGGGAGGCATCATATTATCACCAATATAGGGAACACTCTCTGAGGAATCATATTATCACCTATAGGGAACACTCTCAGAGGGAGGCATCATATTATCACCTATATAGGGAACACTCTCTGAGGCATCATATTATCACCTATATAGGGAACACTCTCTGAGGGAGGCATCATATTATCACCTATAGGGCATCTGAGGCATCATATTATCACCTATATAGGGAACACCTCAGAGGGAGGCATCATATCATCACCTATATAGGAACACTCTCAGAGGGAGGCATCATATTATCACCTATATAGGGAACACTCTCTGAGGGAGGCATCATTATTATCACCTATATAGGGAACACTCTCTGAGGGAGGCATCATATTATCACCTATAGGGAACACTCTCTGAGGAGGCATCATATTATCACCAATATAGGGAACACTCTCTGAGGGAGGCATCATATTATCACCTATATAGGGAACACTCTCTGAGGCATCATATTATCACCTATATAGGGAACACTCTCTGATGCATCATGTTATCACCTATATAGGGAACACTCTCAGAGGGGCATCATATTATCACCTATAGGGAACACTCTCTGAGGCATCATATTATCACCTATATAGGGAACACCTCAGAGGGAGGCATCATATCATCACCTATATAGGGAACACTCTCAGAGGAGGCATCATATTATCACCTATATAGGGAACACTCTCTGAGGGAGGCATCATATTATCACCTATATAGGGAACACTCTCAGAGGAGGCATCATATTATCACCTATATAGGGGAACACTCTCTGAGGCATCATATTATCACCTATATAGGGAACACTCTTAGACGGAGGCATCATATTATCACCTATATAGGGAACACTCTCAGAGGGAGGCATCATATTATCACCTATATAGGGAACACTCTCTGAGGGAGGCATCATATTATCACCTATATAGGGAACACTCTCTGAGGGAGGCATCATATTATCCCCTATATAGGGAACACTCTCAGAGGGAGGCATCATATTATCCCCTATATAGGGAACACTCTCTGAGGGAGGCATCATATTATCACCTATATAGGGAACACTCTCTGAGGCATCATATCATCACCTATATAGGGAACACTCTCTGAGGCATCATATTATCACCTATATAGGGAACACTCTCTGAGGCATCATATTATCACTATAGGGAACTCAGAGGGAGGCATCATATTATCACCTATATAGGGAACACTCTCTGAGGCATCATATTATCACCTATATAGGGAACACTCTCAGAGGGAGGCATCATATTATCACCTATATAGGGAACACTCTTAGACGGAGGCATCATATTATCACCTATATAGGGAACACTCTCTGAGGGAGGCATCATATTATCACCTATATAGGGAACACTCTCTGAGGGAGGCATCATATTATCCCCTATATAGGGAACACTCTCAGAGGGAGGCATCATATTATCCCCTATATAGGGAACACTCTCTGAGGGAGGCATCATATTATCACCTATATAGGGAACACTCTCTGAGGGAGGCATCATATTATCACCTATATAGGGAACACTCTCTGAGGGAGGCATCATATTATCACCTATATAGGGAACACTCTTTGAGGCATCATATTATCACCTATATAGGGAACACTCTCTGAGGCATCATATTATCACCTATATAGGGAACACTCTCTGAGGGAGGCATCATATTATCACCTATATAGGGAACACTCTCTGAGGGAGGCATCATATTATCACCTATATAGGGAACACTCTCTGAGGGAGGCATCATATTGTCACCTATATAGGGAACACTCTCTGAGGGAGGCATCATATTGTCACCTATATAGGGAACACTCTCTGAGGCATCATATTATCACCTATATAGGGAACACTCTCTGAGGGAGGCATCATATTATCACCTATATAGGGAACACTCTCTGAGGGAGGCATCATATTATCACCTATATAGGGGAACACTCTCTGAGGCATCATATTATCACCTATATAGGGAACACTCTCAGAGGAGGCATCATATTATCACCTATATAGGGAACACTCTCTGAGGGAGGCATCATATTATCACCTATATAGGGAACACTCTCTGAGGGAGGCATCATATTATCACCTATAGGGAACACTCTCAGAGGCATCATATTATCACCTATATAGGGAACACTCTCTGAGGCATCATATCATCACCTATATAGGGAACACTCTCTGAGGCATCATATTATCACCTATATAGGGAACACTCTCTGAGGCATCATATTATCATAGCGAACACTCTCAGAGGGAGGCATCATATTATCACCTATATAGGAAACACTCTCTGAGGCATCATATTATCACCTATATAGGGAACACTGAGGCATCATATTATCACCTATATAGGAACACTCTCAGAGGAGGCATCATATTATCACCTATATAGGGAACACTCTTAGACGGAGGCATCATATTATCACCTATATAGGGAACACTCTCTGAGGGGAGGCATCATATTATCACCTATATAGGGAACACTCTCTGAGGAGGCATCATATTATCACCTATATAGGGAACACTCTCAGAGGGAGGCATCATATTATCACCTATATAGGGAACACTCTCTGAGGAGGCATCATATTATCACCTATATAGGAACACTCTCTGAGGAGGCATCATATTATCACCTATATAGGGAACACTCTCTGAGGGAGGCATCATATTATCACCTATATAGGGAACACTTTTGAGGCATCATATTATCACCTATATAGGGAACACTCTCTGAGGGAGGCATCATATTATCACCTATATAGGGAACACTCTCTGAGGGAGGCATCATATTATCACCTATAGGGAACACTCTCTGAGGCATCATATTATCACCTATATAGGGAACACTCTCTGAGGCATCATATTATCACCTATATAGGGAACACTCTCTGAGGGAGGCATCATATTATCACCTATATAGGGAACACTCTCTGAGGGAGGCATCATATTATCACCTATATAGGGAACACTCTCTGAGGGAGGCATCATATTGTCACCTATATAGGGAACACTCTCTGAGGGAGGCATCATATTGTCACCTATATAGGGAACACTCTCTGAGGCATCATATTATCACCTATATAGGGAACACTCTCTGAGGGAGGCATCATATTATCACCTATATAGGGAACACTCTCTGAGGGAGGCATCATATTATCACCTATATAGGGAACACTCTCTGAGGCATCATATTATCACCTATATAGGGAACACTCTCAGAGGGAGGCATCATATTATCACCTATATAGGGAACACTCTCAGAGGCATCATATTATCACCTATATAGGGAACACTCTCTGAGGGAGGCATCATATTATCACCTATATAGGGAACACTCTCAGAGGCATCATATTATCACCTATATAGGGAACACTCTCTGAGGCATCATATCATCACCTATATAGGGAACACTCTCTGAGGCATCATATTATCACCTATATAGGGAAACACTCTGAGGCATCATATTATCACCTATATAGGGAACACTCTCAGAGGAGGCATCATATTATCACCTATATAGGAAACACTCTCTGAGGCATCATATTATCACCTATAGGGAACACTCTCTGAGGCATCATATTATCACCTATATAGGGAACACTCTCAGAGGGAGGCATCATATTATCACCTATATAGGGAACACTCTTAGACGGAGGCATCATATTATCACCTATATAGGAACACTCTCTGAGGGAGGCATCATATTATCACCTATATAGGGAACACTCTCTGAGGGAGGCATCATATTATCTCCCTATATAGGGAACACTCTCAGAGGGAGGCATCATATTATCCCTATATAGGGAACACTCTCTGAGGAGGCATCATATTATCACCTATATAGGGAACACTCTCTGAGGGAGGCATCATATTATCACCTATATAGGGAACACTCTCTGAGGAGGCATATTATCACTATATAGGGAACACTCTTTGAGGCATCATATTATCACCTATATAGGGAACACTCTGAGGCATCATATTATCACCTATATAGGGAACACTCTCTGAGGGAGGCATCATATTATCACCTATATAGGGAACACTCTCTGAGGGAGGCATCATATTATCACCTATATAGGGAACACTCTCTGAGGCATCATATTGTCACCTATATAGGGAACACTCTCTGAGGAGGCATCATATTGTCACCTATAGGGAACACTCTCTGAGGCATCATATTATCACCTATATAGGGAACACTCTCTGAGGGAGGCATCATATTATCACCTATATAGGGAACACTCTCTGAGGGAGGCATCATATTATCACCTATATAGGGAACACTCTCTGAGGCATCATATTATCACCTATATAGGGAACACTCTCAGAGGAGGCATCATATTATCACCTATATAGGGAACACTCTCTGAGGGAGGCATCATATTATCACCTATATAGGGAGGGAGGCATCATATTATCACCTATATCCTCTCAGAGGCATCATATTATCACCATCATATCATATCATCACCTATATAGGGAACACTCTCTGAGGCATCATATTATCACCTATATAGGGAACACTCTCTGAGGCATCATATTATCACCTATATAGCGAACACTCTCAGAGGAGGCATCATATTATCACCTATATAGGAAACACTCTCTGAGGCATCATATTATCACCTATATAGGGAACACTCTCTGAGGCATCATATTATCACCTATATAGGGAACACTCTCAGAGGGAGGCATCATATTATCACGTATATAGGGAACACTCTCGAGGGAGGCATCATATTATCACCTATATAGGAACACTCTCTGGAGGCATCATATTATCACCTATTATCACCTATCACCTATATAGGGAACACTGAGGCATCATATTATCACCTAGGGACTCTCTGAGGCATCATATTATCACCTATATAGGGAACACTCTCTGAGGCATCATATTATCACCTATAGGGAACACTCTCTGAGGGAGGCATCATATTATCACCTATATAGGGGAACACTCTCTGAGGGGAGGCATCATATTATCACTATATAGGGAACACTCTCTGAGGCATCATATTATCACCTATATAGGGAACACTCTCTTGAGGGAGGCATCATATTATCACCTATATAGGGAACACTCTCTGAGGCATCATATCATCACCTATATAGGGAACACTCTCTGAGGCATCATATTATCACCTATATAGGGAACACTCTCTGGAGGCATCATATTATCACCCTATATAGGGAACACTCTCTGAGGCATCATATTATCACCTATATAGGGAACACTCTCTGAGGCATCATATTATCACCTATATAGGGAACACTCTCTGAGGCATCATATTATCACCTATATAGGGAACACTCTCAGAGGAGGCATCATATTATCACCTATATAGGGAACACTCTTAGACGGAGGCATCATATTATCACCTAGGGAAACACTCTCTGAGGGAGGCATCATATTATCACCTATAAGGGGAACACTCTCTGAGGAGGCATCATATTATCACCTATATAGGGAACACTCTCAGAGGAGGCATCATATTATCACCTATATGAGGAACACTCTCTGAGGGAGGCATCATATTATCACCTATATAGGGAACACTCTCTGAGGAGGCATCATATTATCACCTATATAGGGAACACTCTCTGAGGGAGGCATATTATCACCATACTCTTGAGGCATCATATTATCACCTATATAGGAACACTCTCTGAGGCATCATATTATCACCTATATAGGGAACACTCTCTGAGGGGAGGCATCATATTATCACCTATATAGGGAACACTCTCTGAGGAGGCATATATTATCACCTATATAGGAACACTCTCTGAGGGGAGGCATCATATTGTCACCTATATAGGGAAACTCTCGAGGGAGGCATCATATTGTCACCTATATAGGGAACACTCTCTGAGGCATCATATTATCACCTATATAGGGAACACTCTCTGAGGGAGGCATCATATTATCACCTATATAGGGAACACTCTCTCTGAGGAGGCATCATATTATCACCTATAGGGAACACTCTCTGAGGCATCATATTATCACCTATATAGGGAACACTCTCAGAGGGAGGCATCATATTATCACCTATATAGGGAACACTCTCTGAGGGGAGGCATCATATTATCACCTATATAGGGAACACTCTCTGAGGAGGCATCATATTATCACCTATATAGGGAACACTCTCAGAGGCATCATATTATCACCTATAGGGAACACTCTCTGAGGCATCATATTATCACCTATATAGGGAACACTCTCTGAGGCATCATATCATCACCTATATAGGGGAACACTCTCTGAGGCATCATATTATCACCTATAGGAACACTCTCTGAGGCATCATATTATCACCTATATAGGGAACACTCTCAGAGGAGGCATCATATTATCACCTATATAGGAAACACTCTCTGAGGCATCATATTATCACCTATAGGGAACACTCTCTGAGGCATCATATTATCACCTATATAGGGAACACTCTCAGAGGGAGGCATCATATTATCACGTATATAGGGAACACTCTCTGAGGAGGCATCATATTATCACCTATATAGGGAACACTCTCTGAGGCATCATATTATCACCTATATAGGAACACTCTCTGAGGAGGCATCATATTATCACCTATATAGGAACACTCTCTGAGGCATCATATTATCACCTATATAGGGAACACTCTCTGAGGGGAGGCATCATATTATCATAGGAAACACTCTCTGAGGGAGGCATCATATTATCACCTATAGGGAACACTCTCTGAGGCATCATATTATCACCTATAGGGAAACACTCTCTGAGGAGGCATCATATTATCACCTATATAGGGAACACTCTCTGAGGCATCATATCATCACCTATATAGGGAACACTCTCTGAGGCATCATATTATCACCTATATAGGAACACTCTCTGAGGCATCATATTATCACCTATATAGGAACACTCTCTGAGGCATCATATTATCACCTATAGGGAACACTCTCTGAGGCATCATATTATCACCTATATAGGGAACACTCTCTGAGGCATCATATTATCACCTATATAGGGAACACTCTCTGAGGCATCATATTATCACCTATATAGGGAACACTCTCTGAGGCATCATTATCACCTATATAGGGAGGAGGCATCATATTATCACCTATATAGGGAACACTCTCTGAGGGGAGGCATATTATCACCTATATATCTGAGGAGGCATCATATTATCACCTATATAGGGAACACTCTCTGAGGAGGCATCATATTATCACCTATATAGGGAACACTCTGAGGGAGGCATCATATCATCACCTATATAGGGAACACTCTGAGAGGCATCATATTATCACCTATAGGGAACACTCTCTGAGGCATCATATTATCACCTATAGGGAACACTCTCTGAGGAGGCATCATATTATCACCTATATAGGGAACACTCTCTGAGGCATCATATTATCACCTATATAGGGAACACTCTCTGAGGAGGCATCATATTGTCACCTATATAGGAACACTCTCTGAGGCATCATATTATCTATATAGGGAACACTCTCTGAGGAGGCATCATATTATCACCTATATAGGAACACTCTCTGAAGCATCATATTATCACTATATAGGGAACACTCTCTGAGGCATCATATTATCACCTATATACTCTCTGAGGAGGCATCATATTATCACCTATATAGGGAACACTCTCAGAGGGAGGCATCATATTATCACCTATATAGGGAGACACTCTCTGAAGCATCATGTTATCACCTATATGAGGGAACACTCTCAGAGGGAGGCATCATATTATCACCTATATAGGGGAACACTCTCAGAGGCATCATATTATCACCTATATAGGGAACACTCTCTGAGGGAGGCATCATATTATCACCTATATAGGGAACACTCTCTAGGCATCATATTATCACCTTATCACCTATATAGGGAACACTCTCTGAGGCATCATATTATCACCTATATAGGGAACACTCTCAGAGGAGGCATCATATTATCACGTATATAGGGAACACTCTCTGAGGGAGGCATCATATTATCACCTATATAGGGAACACTCTCTGAGGCATCATATTATCACCTATATGGGAACACTCTCAGAGGCATCATATTATCACCTATATAGGGAACACTCTCTGAGGCATCATATTATCACCTATATAGGGAACACTCTCTGAGGGAGGCATCATATTATCACCTATATAGGGAACACTCTCTGAGGCATCATATTATCACCTATATAGGGAACACTCTCTGAGGAGGCATCATATTATCACCTATATAGGGAACACTCTCTGAGGAGGCATCATATTATCACCTATATAGGAACACTCTCTGAGGCATCATATTATCACCTATATAGGAACACTCTCTGAGGGAGGCATCATATTATCACCTATATAGGAACACTCTCTGAGGCATCATATCATCACCTATATAGGAACACTCTCTGAGGCATCATATTATCACCTATAGGGAACACTCTCTGAGGCATCATATTATCACCTATATGGGAACACTCTCGGAGAGCATCATATTATCACTATATAGGAACACTCTCTGAGGCATCATATTATCACCTATATAGGGAACACTCTCTGAGGCATCATATTATCACCTATATAGGGAACACTCTCTAGGAGGCATCATATTATCACCTATATAGGGAACACTCTCTGAGGAGGCATCATATTATCACCTATATAGGGAACACTCTCTGAGGAGGCATCATATTATCACCTATATAGGGAACACTCTCTGAGGAGGCATCATATTATCACCTATATAGGGAACACTCTCTGAGGGAGGCATCATATTATCACCTATATAGGGAACACTCTCTGAGGAGGCATCATATCATCACCTATATAGGGAACACTCTCTGAGGCATCATATTATCACCTATATAGGAACACTCTCTGAGGAGGCATCATATTATCACCTATATAGGGAACACTCTCTGAGGAGGCATCATATTATCACCTATATAGGGAACACTCTCTGAGGCATCATATTATCACCTATATAGGGAACACTCTCTTGAGGCATCATATTATCACCTATATAGGGAACACTCTCTGAGGCATCATATTATCACCTATATAGAGAACACTCTCTGAGGAGGCATCATATTATCACCTATATAGGGAACACTCTCTGAGGAGGCATCATATTATCACCTATATAGGGAACACTCTCTGAGGCATCATATTATCACCTATATAGGGAACACTCTCTGAGAGGCATCATATTATCACCTATATAGGAACACTCTCTGAAGGCATCATATTATCACCTATATGGGAACACTCTCTGAGGCATCATATTATCACCTATATAGGGAACACTCCTCAGATGGAGGCATCATATCATCACCTATAGGGAACACTCTCAGAGGAGGCATCATATTATCACCTATATAGGGAACACTCTCTGAGGAGGCATCATATTATCACCTATATAGGGAACACTCTCTGAGGAGGCATCATATTATCACCTATATAGGGAACACTCTCTGAGGAGGCATCATATTATCACCTATATAGGGAACACTCTCTGAGGAGGCATCATATTATCACCTATATAGGGAACACTCTCTGAGGAGGCATCATATTATCACCTATATAGGGAACACTCTCTGAGGCATCATATTATCACCTATATAGGGAACACTCTCAGAGGGAGGCATCATATTATCACCTATGAGGAACACTCTCTGAGGCATCATATTATCACCATATAGAACACTCTCTGGGGAGGCATCATATTATCACCTATATGGGAACACTCTCTGAGGCATCATATTATCACCTATATAGGGAACACTCTCTGGGAGGCATCATATTATCACCTATATAGGGAACACTCTCTGAGGAGGCATCATATTATCACCTATATAGGGAACACTCTCTGAGGAGGCATCATATTATCACCTATGGGAACACTCTCAGAGGGAGGCATCATATTATCACCTATAGGGAACACTCTCTGAGGCATCATATTATCACCTATATAG